>NW_026622055.1:0-70247 GCF_003711565.1 Takifugu flavidus | reverse complement strand
TGGACACCAGCGGTGAGGGATGCCGTCAAGCTGAAGAAGGAGTCGTATCAGGCCTTACTGGCCTGTGGGACTCCTGAGGCAGCAGATGGGTACCGGCGTGCCAAGCGGAGTGCAGCTACGGCGGTTGCCGAGGCAAAAACTCGGGCATGGGAAGAGTTCGGTGAGGCCATGGAGAACGACTTTCGGACGGCCTCGAAAAGGTTCTGGACCACCATCCGGCGTCTGAGGAGGGGAAAGCAGTGCACTGTCAACACTGTGTATAGTGGTGATGGTGTGCTGCTGACCTCAACTCGGGATGTTGTGGATCGGTGGAAGGAATACTTCGAGGACCTCCTCAATCCCACCAACACGCCTTCCAGTGAGGAAGTAGGGCCTGGGGACCTGGAGATGGGCTCTTGTATCTCCGGGGCTGAAGTTGCCGAGGTAGTTAAAAAACTCCTCGGTGGCAAGGCCCCGGGGGTGGATGAGATCCGCCCAGAGTCCCTTAAGGCTCTGGATGTTGTAGGGCTGTCGTGGTTGACTCGACTCTGCAACATCGCGTGGACATCGGGGGCAGTGCCGCTGGATTGGCAGACCGGGGTGGTAGTCCCTCTTTTTAAGAAGGGGGACCGGAGGGTGTGTTCCAACTATAGGGGGATCACACTCCTCAGCCTCCCTGGTAAGGTCTATTCAGGGGTACTGGAGAGGAGGGTCCGCCGGATAGTCGAACCTCGGATTCAGGAGGAGCAATGTGGTTTTCGTCCTGGGCGTGGAACAGTGGACCAGCTCTACACCCTCAGCAGGGTCTTCGAGGGTGCATGGGAGTTTGCCCAACCAGTCCACATGTGTTTTGTGGACTTGGAGAAGGCATTCGACCGTGTCCCTCGGGGGGTCCTGTGGGGGGTCCTCCGAGAGTATGGGGTGTCGGGCCCGCTGATACGGGCTGTCCGCTCCCTGTACGATCGGTGCCAGAGTTTGGTCCGAATTGCTGGCAGTAAGTCGAACTCGTTTCCGGTGAGGGTTGGCCTCCGCCAGGGCTGCCCTTTGTCACCGATTCTGTTCATAATTTTTATGGACAGAATTTCTAGGTGCAGTCATGGTGTTGAGGGGATCTGGTTTGGTGACCTCAGGATCGCGTCTCTGCTTTTTGCGGATGATGTGGTCCTGTTGGCTTCATCGGCCCGTGACCTCCAACTATCACTGGATCGGTTAACCGCCGCCTGTGAAGCGGCTGGGATGAGAATCAGCACCTCCAAATCCGAGGCCATGGTTCTCGACCGGAAAAAGGTGGAGTGCCTTCTCCGGGTAAAGGAGGAGATCCTGCCCCAAGTGGAGGAGTTTAAGTACCTCGGGGTCTTGTTCACGAGTGGGGGAAGAATGGAGCGGGAGATCGACAGGCGGATCGGTGTGGCGTCCACAGTAATGCGGACTCTGCACCGGTCCGTTGTGGTGAAGAGAGAGCTGAGCCGAAAGGCGAAGCTCTCGATTTACCGGTCGATCTTCGTTCCTACCCTCACCTATGGTCATGAGCTTTGGGTCATGACCGAAAGAACAAGATCACGGGTACAAGCGGCTGAAATGAGCTTCCTCCGTAGGGTGGCTGGGCTCTCCCTTAGAGATAGGGTGAGAAGCTCTGCCATCCGGGAGGAGCTCGGAGTAGAGTCGCTGCTCCTCCGCGTTGAGAGGAGCCAGATGGGGTGGCTTGGGCATCTAGTCAGGATGCCCCCTGGACGCCTCCCTGGTGAGGTGTTCAGGGCATGTCCCTCCGGTAGGAGACCCCCGGGGAGACCCAGGACACGTTGGAGAGACTATGTCTCTCGACTGGCCTGGGAACGCCTGGGGATCCCTCCGGATGAGCTGGAGGAGGTAGCTGGGGAGAGGGAAGTCTGGGCTTCTCTCCTTAGGCTGCTGCCACCGCGACCCGACCCCGGATAAGCGGTAGAGAATGGATGGATGGATGGATGGATAGATTTGATATTTTCTTAATTTGAAACTTTACTGTGTTTTCTTATGTGTTTATTTGCTTTGTGTTATGTGGCTGAGGATCAAAACATTTTTACATGTACATTTTGGCAAAAGTTAAAAATACATTTGTGTAATGCTAATAGTTTAATATCATACTATCGAAATATTTGCATGAGGAAGTTTATGTCATGACAGAAACTACATTTTGGGTAGAAATAAAGTTGGTGAGTCCTTATATTTTCTGTTAAGTTTAAATTTTTTATTTTATTTTACTCTTTATTTGCGTATTTGAATTAAACTTGAAAGCAGTTGTCGGCTCCTTTGTTTACTTCCGGTTTTTGACGCTAGTTTCCGGTCCCGTGAGCTCACTCTCGCTAGCTTGTCACTGACGGTGGTTGTCAGCGCAGCATCAGCGAGTCTCCAGCCCGGACGCGGCTGCCTGGACAAGGTGAGCTGGATGACCCGGAGAAGCGTCCTTTTAGTCCGTTTTTGCGAGGATGACAGAAACGGGAACCTTTGGGCAGGTCCTGTGAAGTTGGACACGTCGGTGATTGAGAAGTGGAAGGAAAACGACCCTTAAATAGCTTTTTAGGACTTGGAAATGACAGATATCACAGAAAAAGAGCTCATCAATAACTGTAAATGAGCCAGACTTGCTGGTCAAACCAGGCTTTTGCAGGAAATCTGGCCTCGTTTTAAGTTTTTTAAATGTATTTCTTTAAACTCTTAGAACACAGAGGAACTCTTGTATTGGGGGCAGAAAAGGTACATTTTTATCTGGTAAAATTCAGTCAAAAGAGCACTAAAAGCATGAATAAACTGAATCATGTAGATTCTAATGACATAAGCTGGAGCTCCTACAGTTACAGCCCATAATGAGGCTGCAACTGTTTCTGTGAAAGTTAACTTTTATACAGTTTACATTCTGCAGATTTCTGTCAAATTTCAATGCAAACATTTACGTTAATCGATATAATAGAAATCTGTTACACATCATGGATCAGTCAGTAATCTGGGACAACAGCAACGTTTAATCCTGGATCACTGCTCGATATATTTAAATGAACAAAGACAGCTGATACTGATTTAAGACAGAATTTGTGCATTTCGATGATCACGTTCATTGGATTTTTAACCACTGATGGAAACATATTGATTTAGATTAGCCGGGTTCTGGATGGGGTGTCGGTCAGGACACATCAATGAGAAGAGTTCAGTGGGTTCTAGTTCTATAGTTGCTGCTGCGGCTGAAGGCAATGCGTACCAGCAACATCAGTTGTAATGGAATCTAACACGCTTGTAATGTCTGTTGCTTTCCATCAAAGCTTCTTTGATCTTTCATCCCTGAAAAACCTCACCTGGATTGTTTGGTAGAACCAAGAACCTCCAGCCCACCGCTGTCCAGTACTGAAGAGGAGCTACAGGAGGGCTCCATGTTCGGTCCTAAACCACCTGATAAAAGCACAGTCAAGTCAATGCAAACTCATTTTAGCCACAAAATTGTAGAAATGTTACATATTTACGTCCCTCTTTGAGGTCTATGAAGCTCGAGACGCGCAGATTACAGCCTCATTTTGAACAGGGCAGCGCTGAGTTGGAGCTTTATCACTTCATACCTGGATGAAGATGATTCGGTAACTCAGTTTCGTTCAAAACGCCCCAGAAATCGAACGCGAATCGCGTCAGAGCGCCGCGCTCAGCGTCCGTTTACCCGTAACTATGGCAACGGAGCGTGGAAAACCCAAAGCAGGAACCGCTACTGCAGTTTATCCCTACCAACCAGGAACAGAAATAAAAACTATTACACACACACACACACACACACACACACACACACAGCCCTGGTGTCCCAGGTTAGCCTGCTGGATTACGGCGGTGTGTCGGTGCGCCCCCTGCCGGTTGGCTCCCGCAACTGCTATCGGGGGAGGGAGTTGAGGCGTGCGGGCTGCAGCCAATTAACCAGGTAAACTGCTGCGGTTTTAGTGCCGTTTTCCTGTTACTGCTCATGTTGGCTTCGTTTCTTTTAAGGCTTCTCATAGGCCGCTGTTTGCCCTGTCGTGCCTCTTGGTTTCGTTGGTTTTCTTTTCTGCTGGTGTGTTTTTAATTCTGCGTTTCTCAGACATTTCGTAAACAGTGGTTCGGTTGCGTTTAACTTACACCCTGACCTGCCCGCGGAGCCTTCTGACCCGTAGGTTAGTACGGCAGTTATTGCGGAGGCCCAATGAGCTTGTACATAGACATGTGGTTGTTTTTTATTTGACCGGTTTGCATTAGTATCGTTAGTATTTAAGGGTGCAGTGACCTTTGTCGCCACTAGTGGGCGGACTTTCCCTCTATTTAGCTGCAGCCCTGAGGTTTGGAACTTTACACCCCTTTCCCGAGCTATGCACACTTTTTAAAAAATAAAATTTTATCAAGAAGTAAATAATTAATTCATTGTGTATTTATCTGTGCCTCAGATGGTGAGGAAAAAGTAGTCTTTAGATGCAAGTCCTCAGGTGATGAGTAGCTTCCTCAAGATCTGCCACTTGCACCTTTGCTGGTTTTGCCACCTGCCAGGTCGTTGACTTAAGTGACCATTTTCTTCCACGGAGCCTCCGTGTTGGCAGTGCAGCATATCTCATATCCTCAGAGGATTTCTGCAGTTTCCACCCTGTTTATCACCAGCTCGTAAGAGTCTGCCACCTTCTTCCTTTCTTGGAATGGACTCTAAATCTGTGGTCTCCGGTGGTTCAGCAGCAGCCCCTCCATGGTCTTCATCACATGTGGCATTTAGCAGACTGGGAGACTATAAGATGGTTTCCACAGACCCTCTGATTCAGCATGATGTGCTGCAGAAGCCCATTGCACCGACTCTCAGGAGTCGAGCGAAACTCCATCTGGACCTGCTGCTTTGGGATGAGGCCTCCTCAGCTACAGGTAGTTTCACAAAGCTGTTATTGACGGCCTAAACACGTTTCCACTCGAAGTGATGAGGCTGAAGGACCATTTACTAGCGATGGCTGTTAAAGGGTAGATGTTCAGATGAGCTCATCTCCAGGCGCCTGGTTCCGTCTCTCTTCCTAGTGATCCTGCTGGTTTTCCTGTCGCTGCTTTAAAAGTCTGCAGTGAATTTTTTTCTTTTCATTTGGAAGACAAAATGTTCAACATGATAATTTTTGAAGAGATGAAAATACGACACTAGAGGTCAGAAGGTTGGGCGGAAGTTTTCTTTCTTGTTGTGGAAGGATGAAACCTTTTAACTCTGACAGTTCAAAGCTGAAGAATGAGATGATCCTCCCCAAAGGGATGGCGAGGTCCAGACAATAAAGCTGAGTGTTTTTGTGTCCGATTATTAACATGTTCCATGCTTTTCCTTCTGCAACAGTTCATCACACCTGCTCAGTGAAACCTCGGCGTAAAGGAGGTGAAGCCGTGCCTCAGTGACTCTACTTTGGTGTTTTAGAAACTAACAGTTATTAGATGAATATACAGTGCACACGTACGCGCAAACGTGTGTATAAACACTTAATACACGTGTGTGCGTGTATGTAGACTTTTTAGTACTTTGGGTTCATATACTTTTTAGTATTTTGCAGATTCGTGTCTGTATATAAACCAGATCCTCCTGTAATAAAGAACTAAAGGCTGACTGTTGTCACGTGACCTGTATCCGTCTGTCCCATGATGGAACCTGCCTGGAACATCTGGTCTACAGAAAAAGCAAAACAGCTCACAGAACTGGCCCAGTTTAGACCCAAAAATGACAATAAATAATGAAAATGTGTGACACAGTAGAAAAATGGACGAACTTTCTATTGGTCATTGACAGTTTCACTCATCGTCATCAGAATGCATCAAAAATATTTAAACCAACAAACTACACACAGAACCGCAAAGTTTAGAGCTTAAAGGGAGCGACAGGTGAAGATTTAAAGCTCAACGCAGCTGAAGAAGTTCCAAAAAGGAGAAATATCATGTGGTGCTTTACCGCCACCCGGTGGACACACGTGGAACTGCAGACAATGTTTAAACGCGCTCCGACACATTCTGACCTCTGCTGCTCCTCCTGGACTCCAGGGCTGCAGAAATATGCTGCTTTTACAAGTCTTTCAAAATCTGTGAGGCATCATAAATCTTATTTCTTAGCTTGGTTGAATAACGGTGGAGAATGGTGTCCGAAAAGCGTCTTTATTTTAAAGTGAACAAGAACAGTTCGGTCCGCGTTCACAGAGAGGCGGAGAGACCTCGAGAGAGTCCAAAACAAGTCCGCGAGGAAAACTAATAGTCAAGCCACAGAAGTCAGGGTTTGGCGATGAGGCCGAAAACACTCCGCCGCTGGCAGACGGGAGTTCTGTCCTTAAATCTAACGGCAGATTGAAGAGAGACCGCAGGTGCGTGTGTCTGCGGGGCCAGCTGCGGCTGATGAGCGGCTCCTCCACGCCCCCTGCAGGTAGATACCAGCAACAACGTTCCCAGAAACTGGGAACTAAGGATGTGCGATACCACACTTTTGGGATTCGATACGATACCGATACTTTTTCTTGTATTTTCATCGATATCGATACCGATACCGTTCATTTCTTACTGGCAATTTTTGTCAGTCAAAATATTATTACATTAAAGACAAATCACAAGACAAATACAGACCATTTATATACATTTATTATGGTCAATTGATTACTAGGATTTCCTTATCCTTTAAACCTGCATAAGACAGTTGTTCCATGAGAAAATTAATTAGAACAATGTCTGACACCATCACACCTTTAGTGCACTTGAGGTATGTCATCACACTTTACTGAAGTCTCAGATTGAAAAAGTATCATATTCACATTTTCTGCTTTAAGACGATTGCGTCTCTGGGTGATTATTTCCTCCGGCTCTGCCTTATGCTGACGTTGGCGATGCTGCACGTTGATGCTCATTCGCTATCTCCTGTCACGTGACATGGGCCAGCTCAATACGCCGCCAGGTATAGGTGTGTCCCGGCACATATTAATTTAAGTAATTAATCTAAAACGGCGGAAAGTGATGCATACACCCCCAATTTTTTTAGTTAGTATCAATATTTATAAAAGAAAATCGATACCAAATGAGTGGCTTGTGAGTATCGATATATCGATACCACGGGATCGATCCGCCCATCCTTACTGGGAACCCAACAAACGAGTTGACAAGTACAGTATTCCTTTCAGACTAAGCAGGGAGACTGAAGACCGACAAGGTGAGTAAACGAAGAGCATTATTGAAAAGAATTGACATTTGTGTTTGGAGATAAAATCAAGATTTGAATCAACTAGACGTTATATTTAGTTTTAGCACAAAACATCATTATGCATTATAAATGAATCGGTCTTATTTAACTTTCTTATAGTCTGGCTTTAGTTATAGTTGAATAGTCTTTCTAAGTGAAGTTTAGTTTGTTGTTTCTGCTCTTTGCTACTGATCCTAAAATAACTTTAACCCTCCCAGAATGCTTTAATGGTAGTAATATATACGCCATAAAGCTGTTGATTAGGTTTTAAAAGTGAAAGTGAAACTATTCTCTTCAGACTAAGCAGGAAGATAATAACTCAACACAGGATCACAGGACACCAACAGGATTTTTGGTTCATGTTGCACGTTTTCTCACAGTGGTTTATTGTTCTATGTTGTGGAACCACTGTGAAAGAAATGCAGGAGTGGGTGTCATTTCTTTCATCTATTTTAAATAGAGCAGTGATCTTTGAGAACTTGGATTATAGAAATAATTGAAGAGGGGAACAAAGGAGGGAAGTTAAAAAGTCCTGACTAGTATGTTTATGTAACACCAAATAATTTATTGGCTGAGCTGAAGACAGTCCTTTCACCATGTTGGCCTGTGGAAAACCAGTGTTGTCGGGCCTGATGGACCAGCGTCCCCGTCGTTGCTGGACCACCGTTGGTTTTTTGGGATCAAAGTGGGGGCGTTTCCTGTATCCGGTTCTCCTCACGGATCCATGACTACAACATGTTGCTGCAAGTGCAGAGACATTTGCTCTGGAAAGAACTTTAGAGCACATTCAGTGCTGCAGGATGAGGGGCTGGAAAAGGTGCCAGTTCTTTTCTCACTGCAGGGAACAGTGAAAAAAAGCAGCGCTTAAACTCTGAAAACATGAAAATTATACAGATACATCATTGATTTATTGATTCAGTTATTAGCCAGAATGTATTAGAAATGTTCCTGTTTGATAAAAATGCAGTGAATTGGGATTATTTAACTACAACCTCTACAGATTATTTACCTTCATCACAGTCTCATCACTATTTCTGATGTTTCCTCAGGATGGACGAGGACAGAGCAGAGTCCACAGTGCCCAGCTGTGTGTCCCTGAAGAGTGACCGGTCCAAAGATAGAATGATAAACTTCAGAAGTTCAGAGGAAATGTAAGAAAACTAAAGCGTGATGATGTGTTTGTGTGCCAGCTGTTAGTCACATTAACAGCAGCAGGTTGTGAGTTTATTATTGGAGATGTTTAACACTTAAACCTCAGACAGTCATATAGTTACATACTTAATGTGAATATTGTTGATTAGAAACAAGGATCGATGAATTCAGACATAAATGCTGGAACAATATTGAGTCTTGATCAGGTTTTTTCATCCTATAAATCAAAGGACTAATAGAGATGTGTTTCATAGTGAGAGGGGGGAGCACATCCTATCAAACTGGGACCAGTCAGCTCCACCAGGAGAGTCCTCTTGTTCACAATCTGGAAGCAGATCTGGAGATGCTGAAATGAAGCCCAAACAAAGTAAAACTGTTCAATATAAAATTGAACTTGTGATGTCATGAATTTGTAGTTGTGTTGATGATTTATGATAGATGGAAATCATTGGTTTACTTATTTTCAGGAGGTGATCTGCAGGAGGTGATAGAAGGTCATAAGATGAGTCTGAAGAGAAGATGTGAACATGTGACTGAAGGAACTAATGAAGCAGGAAGTGGAACCCTGCTGAACAAGATCTACACTGAGCTCTACATCACTGAGGGACAAAGTGAGGAGGTGAACACACAACATGAGGTGAGACAGCTTGAGATAACCTCCAAGAAGAACATCCAGGACACTCCAATCAAGTGCCAGGACATCTTCAAAGTCTTATCTGAGCAACAGAGACACATCAGAGTGGTTCTGACCAACGGTGTCGCCGGCGTTGGAAAAACCTTCTCAGTGCAGAAGTTCAGTCTGGACTGGGCAGAAGGTTTGGAGAACCAAGACATCAGTCTGGTGCTTCCGCTCTCATGCAGGGAGCTGAACTTGATCAGAGATGAGCAGCACAGTCTTCTCTCACTGCTTCATGTTTTCCATCATCCCATTACAGAAGATCAGAGCAGAAGATCTGACTGTCTGGAAACTTCTGTTCATCTTTGATGGCCTGGATGAAAGCAGATTTTCACTGGATTTCAACAGCCATCAGGTCATCTCTGATGTCACACAAGTATCGTCAGTTGGCGTGCTCCTGGTGAACCTCGTCCAGGGGAACCTGCTTCCCTCAGCTCTCATCTGGATCACCTCCAGACCTGCAGCAGCCTATCAGATTCCTCCCTCGTGTGTTGACAGGATCACAGAAGTACGAGGCTTCACTGACTCCCAGAAGGAGGAGTACTTCAGGAGGAGGTTCAGTGATGAAGATCTGTCCAAGAGAATCATCTCACACATCAAGGCCTCCAGGAGCCTCCACATCATGTGTCTGATCCCAGTTTTCTGCTGGATCACTGCTATAGTTCTGGAGGACATGATGACCAGAGACCAGAGAGGAGAGCTGCCCAAAACCCTGACTGACCTCTACTCACACTTCCTGAGGGTTCAGATAAAGAGGAAGAAGCAGAAGTATGGAGGAAAGCAGAGACCAGAGGAACTGACTGAGGGGACAAAGAACTCCTTCTGAAGTTGGGTCGGCTGGCGTTTGAACATCTGGAGAAAGGAAACATCATGTTCTACTCTGAAGACCTGGAGCGATGTGGACTGGACGTCTCCGAGGTGTCGGTGTACTCAGGAGTTTGTACAGAGATCTTCAAAAGAGAGAGTGTGATCTTCCAGAAATCAGTCTACTGCTTTGTTCATCTGAGCATTCAGGAGTTTCTGGCTGCCGTCTACATGTTCCACTGTTACACCAGAGAAAGACACAGCGGTTATAAATCAGTTCCTAAAATATTCGAAACCAAACCGTTTTTCCTGGTTTGCTGGGTTGTTTACAAATTACGATCCAGTCACATCTCTTGATGACTTCCTCATGAGAGCACTAATGGAATCTCTCAAAAGTAAAAATGGCCACCTGGACTTGTTTGTTCGCTTCCTTCATGGTCTCTCTCTGGAGTCCAATCAGAGGATCTTGGGTGGACTGTTGGATCAGATGGAGAACCACCCAGAAACCATCCAGAAGGTCCTCAACAACCTGAAGGAGGAGAACAGTGATGAAATCTCCCCAGACAGAAGCATCAACATCTTCCACTGTCTGATGGAGATGAAGGATCAGTCAGTCCATCAGGAGATCCAAGAGTTCCTGAAGTCAGAGAAGAAATCAGAGAGGAGACTGTCAGTGCTCCACTGTTCAGCTCTGGCCTACCTGCTGCAGATGTCAGAGGAGGTTCTGGATGAGCTGAACCTGCAGCAGTACAACACCTCAGATGAGGGACGACGTCGCCTGATTCCAGCTGTGAGGAACTGCAGGAAGGTCGTGTAAGTAAAGATTTTTGGAGCCGGACATCGGCGTTTAAATCAAGCGAGTCGATCATGTCAGGTAGCAATAACCCCTCCAGTGGTCGTTCCTTCAATTCTTTATTTCCATTGCAGCGTCCATAAATTAAAAAAGAAAAACAACAATTCATTCAGAAATGTTCAACACTGGCTGGATAAGTTCAAAGTTCAATCCAGACAAACCAACATAAGGCAGGAATAATAGGAGCCACAAGTTAACTTACTATCATGAAATTACTGTCATGTAATTAAATAACTTTTGTTTGTTTGTATACATCGTATTCAAAAAACAGAAAAACACATTTTGACTAATGACACGTGACTATTTTGCTTCATTTGTTCAACGTAAAAACAGCCGGCGTCGTTGGTTTAAATGGGTGTTTTAGGTCTTTGTGGCGGTTCCGTTTGGAGCCTTTATGTGACCCACAAAGTTGTTTGACCCTTTCCACACCCGTTAGGTGGCAACTTCATCACTAGCAAAAAAAGGTGCAGTGAAAATGATTTGAAGGAAAACAGGCAGATGTAACAGAAGCTGAGGGCAATCGATGCAACCAGAGACTCTGATGTCATCGATCGGATCGCTGAATTAAGACTTGACGCACGATCGTACAAATTGTATGAAATGCAAAATATCCAAAGAGCCGATAGATAGATAAAAAGATGCACGTTTCTTTAAACCATTTGCTATAATCATTTTAAATATTGAGTAATTATGAGCTGTTCTAAATAAGACAAATGTTAAGAATAATTCAGTTGCATTTCAGATCTGATGGTTGTTCAAACTGTTGCTCTACAGTGTTGAATTTAGCTTTTCCAGGAAATGAGCTACATTTGTGTTGAGGTAGATTCTTAGATAAGTTGATTAGAATCCCAAAGTTTGACTCACTATTTTTGTTTCATACACAACAGACTGTCTGATAGTTTTCTTTCAAAGAGTCATTGGGAAGTTGTGCCTCAGCAATGACGTCAAACCCTTCTCATCTACGGCTGAGCTTAAGCTGCTGGACCCAAAGCCTGGCAGATGCCATAGTAAAGTTACTGTCTTCTGCAATGATGCATCCAAACTGCAGACTGGAGACGCTCAGGTCAGGAGGCCTCTGTTGGTCTTTTCTAAATTTCTTTACATTTTCTGCTTTTCTCTTCATTTTCATATTTAGAAATGTGTTTTTATTTGTGTTCGGACTTTTGAGTCTTGGCCCTCCGAAAAGGCCCACAGGAAGCACACGGAAGTAATAACTCGTGGTTATTTATGATGTTCTTTTATTTTTAATCACTGTGACCACAGGTCATAAACCTGAAATTAATCCAAAATGAAAAGTTATATAAAATTGTCACTAGACAGTAATCATTTAGCTGCACATATAGTCTAAATGAATTACACTGGATCAAAATCACAAAATTATACAGCACAAAACAGTATTTACTAGTAAAAAGTTAACATTTTACGTGCAGAAGAAAACTGGCTAAAGGTAGCCTGAGATGCTAACTAAGTTAGCTTATCGCGCTAGCGCGAATTAGCGTAAACGCTAATTAGCGATCAGCTTCTAGCAGAACAAACTTACTAACTTACTAGCTTACTAGAGCAAACATTCTGTAAATATTACAGCAAACAGTTATCATCTTTTACATGTATAAATTATACTATTAACTAACTTAACATTAGCTTAGCAATGGGCAGTGTGCTCCTATATAGCTCCAAAGCAAATTTAACGGCTTGAGAGTAACCGTAAACCCGGAAGTCACCACGCCCCTTTCACACTAAAATGCTCAACTTCAAAACAAATGAAAATGACTAAATCTTTAAATAGCCTATTTAAACCTTTATAATAATGATAAATAACACAAAAATGTAAAGGACTTAACACAAACTTCAGAGGACTTAACACCTCCCACTTGACCGATTGATCAGAGATCAAAAGAGGTCACAATCAACATAATAGGCTCTTGAGTCTTCTAAAGGAAATCCAAAGACGCCCTTCCGGACGACATGAACACAAATGCTAACTAAGTAGGGAGGCACCACCACCTGTCCTCCCATTGAGTGCAGTTTTGCCCACTAATCACTCAGTTGCCTCTCAGGGTGACCTACTAACTAATCAGTCCAGTCTCTTATTATACTCCCGTTGATCCTCAACTGGAATTAAGACCACCAACCTCCGCACGTCCCTGCGAAGGACGATGGTTGTGGGCAGACTAGAGTGTCCTCTCCGGTCCCTAGGCGCAAAGGGGCCGGGATGACCCATGCAGATTCCACATCTCGAACAACTCCTTTCTTGTCAGGATATGCAGCAACGACTCGGCCGAGCCGAAACTGCCCTCTCAAAGCGTTCTGGTCTGCCAACCAAACCACATCTCCAACCTTGACACATCTTTCAGCTCTATGCCACTTGTGACGGATGAACACGTTTGGTCCGGCCAGCTCACTCCACTTCGACCAGAACTTGTCCACTCCAGCCTGGACAGCCCTCAGCCTCCGCCAAGGGTCTGTTTCTATGTCGATCCCGAGCATGTCTCCTCTCTGTCCGGTGCGTCCTATAAGAAGGGAGTTAGGAGTCAGATACTCCACTGAGTCTTCTTGCTCTTGCGCCTTGGCGTCAATGGGACGTTCATTAGTCAAATCAGCTGCGGAGTAAAGAAGGTCTGGAACTCCCCCCAGGTGTAGCAGCTGGTAGTTCCACATAAGGTGGTAAGAGCTCTTTTAATAAGCTTGACTGCTGCCTCGGCTGCTCCATTCCTGTGAGGCGCATCAGCAGGATGAAACTCCCACTTCCACTCCGTGCCATTCTTGGCAGCCACGTCCTCCACATGCATCCTCTGTAAGCAAGCCAGGTGCTTATGCAGTTCCTTTAGCGCATGCTTGGCTCCTACAAAATTCGAGCCTCTGTCTGACCAAATCTTCTTAGGGTGTCCCCGAAGAGCAGTGAACCGGCTGTAGGCTTGAAGAAAGCTCTCCGAAGACTGATCGTCAACCAGGTCTGCATGGACAGCCCTGGAAGCCATACAGCAATATACTATTCCCCAGACCTTCTTCTTAGCTCTCATCTTTACGGCGTCTCTCACCTCAAAGGGACCGAAGAGGTCTAGTGTGGTGTATTCGAACGGGTTTGCTCTGGTGGTACGTTCCTGAGGGAGCTCGCTCATCACCTGCTGGCACAATCTGGCTCTCCACTTCTTGCAGGTAAGACACTTGTTGGTTACCTTCTTGACTGTTCTCCGACCTTGTACCATCCAGGCCTTTCTTCTCGTGCGCAGCAGTGTGGCAGCAATGCCCTCATGATTTGACTCATGAGCTTCTCTTGCAAGCAAAGTACCTAACCAGGATTGGAACGGAATCAACGGTACAGCTGTTTCGTCTTCGTTCCAAGACTGGACTCTACCACCACACAACAACAGTCCTGTGTCAGTATCCTGAAACACAACCAGACGGTTCAGAGTTGTGTCATGGAATTCTGCACCATCTTGGGCTGCAAGGGCCAAGTCCCGGAAGGCAAGCGCTCTTTCTTCTGCAGACAGGGTGGACTTCTTTGCCTCCCACTTTGCTTGATCTGAGGCTTGGTATTTTCTTTTCAGCCAGGATTCTGCAGCTCTTTGAGTCCAAGCAATGGTTCCACACAGCTTCGACAAGGAGCTGAACCGTCTGGGGTTCACAAGGTGCACAATATTTACACCCCAGGGTTTTCTCTTCGGCTTTTCTGCCACCGGACTCTGGCCCCTTGGTGGCAGTTGCATAGAAGGGTGACCATCTTCATCAGATGGGTTTCTCACATCTGTGCCAATGTCGGTTTCGCTAGGGCCAGATAATTTCTTTGACTGAGCCCTTGTAACCATAGCTGAGAAAGCTTTCCTCTTGAGCTTCTTCACGTCATCAGCAACAGTGGTCACTATTTCGCTGGCTGCCTTCATGGGCCATGCGGCTTCTGGCCATCTGAGAAACTCAGGGCCTCTTTGCCACTCAGAATCTTCATCGAGTTCCTCAGGAGATGCTCCCCTTGTAACGATGTCTGATATGTTGAGGCTTCCCTCAATCCACCTCCAATCTTCCACCGGTCCAGCCTTCTGGATTTCTCCAATGCGATTTGCAAAGAAGGTCTGATAACCATAACTATCCTTCTGGATCGCTCCCAGAATTGTTTGGCTATCTACGAAGTGGATCCAGTGAGTGACACCAATGCGGCAATGCTTCTCAAAGTACCTCTTCAAACAAGTTGCGAAGACAGCACCGCATAACTCCGCCTTGATCACGTCTCCTTTTTGGTTGAGAGGGGTAAGTTTGGCTTTGGATTCAACCAATCTTACGATGACTCCGTTCTGAGTTTCCCACCGAAGATAGAGCACTGCTCCGTAGGAGGCCTCACTTCCGTCTGAAAACGTGATTCCCACTGGACGGCCTATGGCTCCCGGTGGCGTGAGGCTTCTCTCAAACCTGACGTGACTAAGTCTCACGTACTCCTCGAAGAGTCTTATGGATGCCTCCCGGAGTTTTGGTGAGAGGGGGTCGTCCCAAGTATCTTTAGTCAGGTTGCTCTTCCCCGCTTCTTGGTAGGATTCCCTTACAAGCATTACCCCTTTCTGCTTTGCAGGAGTGGCCAGTCCGATGGGGTCATAAAAGGCCGCAATCTGACTCAGCAGTACTCGACGCGTTAAGGGATTTGGGGTGTTATTCCTGACTTCGTCTTCACGCAAGTCAAGTCCTGTCCTCATTTTACCTCGTTTCTTTGAGAAGTTGATGGACATCATTATGCGAAGTTTGTCGTGCTCAGGTTCGTAGCCGACTCCCAATGCTTTATTCTCTTCGTCCAGCATCTGGTTAGGCAATACTAGGGTTTTGGGTGCAGATGTAACTCTTTTGCTGTTGCTGGAGCTGGCTTCTGACCTCCCACTTTGGCCAGAGAAGATCCAAGGTTTGAGGGAGAAACCCCCAGCTTTTAAGATCTCTTCCACTCCTTTAGTCATTCTTTCCAGCATCTTGATGTCATTGTGTGACATTAAGATATCGTCCACATAGCTGTCTTCCACCAAAACCCTGCGTTCTTCAACCATGGCAGTGAACTGGGGAAGGTTTGCAGTTTCTCTCATAGCAACCGGTGCTATGCAGCCTGCAGGTTTATCGCCGATGTTGACTCTCACAACAGCAAAGACTTCTATATCATCCTCTGGGTTGTCTCTCCAGAGGAAGCGGTGAAGCTGGACTTCTCTGTCTTTGAGCCAAATGGAGTTGTACATTTTTTTCACATCACCTAAGGCAGCGTACAACCCGCTCCTGAACCTCAGAAGGACGCCTCTGATTTGATTGAGGACGTCTGGCCCCTTGTACAGGAGATCATTTAGGCTGACCCCCAAGAATTCTTGGCTACTGTTCCAGACAATCCTTACAGGGGTGGTGGTTGAGTGAGGGTTGGGAGCAACTAGGTGACTGATATACCACTTAGGCCCCTTCCAGCTGTCAATTTCCTCTTAAGTAAGCTTAGTGGCGGCTCCCCTTGAAACCATTTCTTGTATTTGTTCTCTGTATGCAGCTTTCCATTGTGGTTCCTTCTCAAGACGCCTCTCCGTGTTCAGGAAGGTAGCCTCTACTGCCCGCCGGTTGTCAGGAAGTGTCTCAGGGTCTCCTTTCCATGGGTAAACTGCATCCCAGTGAGGGGTCCCACAATGCTTGTCTGCCAGTACATAAGTGAGGCACTCTTTGATTTTTTCTAGGTCCCTTTCTTCTCCTAGGGTCATTTCTTTGCCACCAGGTGGGCATCTACCGCATTTGCAGCCACCACATTGAGGATCACAAGCTGCGCCAACACTGTCCCATTTGAACCACTCGAACATTTCCTTGTTGGTGGTTGCGGTACTCCGGGTGATTGTTTCTCCAACCTCCACTTGGACTTTGTTGGTTCTTGGTGGTTAACAAGAATCTCTTTGTATGTCCTAGAAGCTGTTCTCATCGATCTAGCGAAATGAGTTTCAGATGTATGTACTGCAAGGTCTACATCTTCGAAAAGGTCGGGATGAGCCCCACCAACAGTCTTTCCCAGGGGACCATCCCAAAGCACAAGGTCTCCTACGACTCTGGTTGGCTATGGGACCAGGCGGCCTTCCCTGTGGCTAATCAGCAGGTCAATCTTCTCGGGTCGGACCAACTCTTCGGCTTCAACATCAGGGAAGAACCTTTGCAGTTGCTGCGGTGTAACTGTGTGGTTGACCTTGTGATGTTCTCCAAGCCGTAACAGAGGAGTTTGTGTTCTGTTACTGTTCACTTGGGAGTCTTTATTCTTAACCTCAGTGTGTACCGTTGAGTAACTATTGTCTTTTCCATTCCTCCAACTCCTTGGACAATCATCTTGATGTTCTCGCCACGTAACTTGAGACGCTCGGCAGCTTCACTTGAGATGTAATTTGTGTCTGATGCAAGGTCAATCAAGGTTCCAACTAGCTGGCCTGAGTTTGATGTCACCTCCAGTAACATCATAATAACTGGGTACTCTTTTGGCTCGTGACTGGTCCTGGCACACACTGTTGTCGAGACTTTATTGGAGAAAGCTTCCTTAAACTCTGCTTTTAGCTCTGGAGACAGTTTAGCAATGAGCTCCTTTTGTTTTTCAGTCAATCCAATTTTTCTCCTTTCTACCTTTGCATCACTCTGCTCTCCAACTTCTCTATCTCTCCTTTTGGTCGGCGGATTTGGACAAAGCAAGTAATTGTGGTTTGGGGACTCTCCTCTTCGACAGTCATCCTTCGAGCAGAGATACTTAAGGCTGCAGCTGTCATCTTCACCATGGCAGCATAAGCACTTGAAACATGCTCCTGCTTTCTTCAACTGAGCCTTTTTGCTAGACAGGTTGAGCCTTTTGAAGACTTTGCAGGCGAACAGTTTTCCCGCATGCACTTCATCTCCACACACAATGCATGGGTTTGATTGAGAATTCTTTGTGTTTCCCGATGTGGCCTCGGTGAATGCTTTCTTTTCTCTTATTCTCTCAGGTTTTTCAGCTGGACCAGGCTGTATCTGCAGCTGATCCAGCTCTTCAAGAATGTCTTCCTGTCTCTTCAAGTACTGCAGTAAACAGTCAAAGTGGTTGCGTGGTGAAAAGTCACTTGCAGGATCATTCTTGTACGTTAGCCACTTTTCCTTTAGGGAATTGGGCAGCTTGCTCTCAATTGACTGCGCTACCACTCGATTTTTTACAGCGTCTTCCTCCCCTAGGACCTCAAGATCATGAAGCGCTCTCTCCACGGCCTGAATCAGTTCAATAGTCTTTCTTGGTTGGTTTCCCTTTATGGGGGGAATTTCTTGTACTACTTTTGAGATTAGCAGCACGATTTTTGGCTTGTTTCCATACTTGTTGTCCAGGAGCCTGAACACATCGTCAGCGGATCTACAACTGGACAATACAAGGTCCCTTTTGACTTTGTCATCCAGGCTGCCAAGAAGGTGGAATCTTCTCACATTGTCTAATCCATGTGGGTTTCCTAGATGCTGCAGGTCTTCCCACTCACCTTTCCAACGGTAGTAATCCCTCATGTCACCGGAAAATACGGGTAGGCGGGCCCGCTCGAGACTAATTAGTGGCCTGATATCATAAGGTCTTTGGTTCATGCCTGAATCACCTTGCGGCGTGTTGAACATCCTATACGGCGTGTTCACAGCATCTGGAAATACGCCATCGTTGAAATTTGGGGGCAGGCTAGGCAAGCTGGGCTGGGCGCCTCCTCCTGGAGTTTGATGGGAGTTTGAGGGTCGAGCCCCAGCGGACGCTGCCTCTTCACTAGGCTTACTTCGTTGCCCATCTGGTTCCTCTTCATCAGCACCAGATGGGAACCAGCCTTGACCACTGTCTTGCCATGCCCACTCGTCCCATAGCCTCTCACGTCGTTTCCTTAGCTTTCTGATGCAGTCCTTTATTTCGGTTAACTTGGGTCTAGGTATCAGCATCATCCAATCATTTATTTCTTTTTCAAGTTCGAAAATATCTCGTTCCAGGCTTTTATTCATCAGGTCACGTTGCTTTTTGGTCTTCTGCTTATAGTCAGTTTTCTCGGCCTCATCTATAGATGACTTAGCTTCACGGGCGAGGGTGGTGATTGACCCTTCAGCAAACCTGGTCCAGAAGCTCATTAGAACAATCTGTTCAGTTTCATCAAACTTGCGGTCGCAGCCTGCTGTTTTTTCATCGACGAGCACAGCCATTTCCTCAGTATGATCATCACCAGCTTCTCTCAGGGCTGTGATGTATTCAAATCCTGCATCTCTGACTTTTGAGTGCTCCGATTTGAAATGTCTCCATTCACTAACCATTTCATTTTCTCCCAGTGCGTTAGCTCTGGAAGTGAGATAGTTAGCTCTTCTAGTGAAAGCAGTCTGGGCTGCAGAACGCTTCAATTTAAGCTTCTCAAGCTCCTCCATTGTTGCTGCCATGTTGTCAGCTTTCCTTGCGTTGACCAAATTTACAAGCTCTTTTGCCACTTGGGATTTAGTAGTCTTTTACCTCTTCTGGGCTTGTAGACTTTTTTCCTCTTCTGGCTTTGGCTTCTTTATTTTTCTGGTTAGCAAGTTAGCAGGTGAGTAGGCTGTGTTGTGAAGGGCTGTTAGCTCCCAGTCTTATCTTTCAGACAGTCCTTTAATTTCTCTTTTCTTCGGGCTCTGTCTGTGCTTCAAGGTTTTCCAGCCAATTTCTTTAGCACTGGGCCTTGGTTTATGACTGTTCGGACTTTTGATTCTTGGCCCTCCAAAAAGGCCCACAGGAAGCACACGGAAGTAATAACTCGTGGTTATTTATGATGTTCTTTTATTTTAATCACTGTGACCACAGGTCATAAACCTGAAATTAATCCAAAATGAAAAGTTATATAAAATTGTCACTAGACAGTAATCATTTAGCTGCACATATAGTCTAAATGAATTACACTGGATCAAAATCACTAAATTATACAGCACAAAACAGTATTTACCAGTAAAAAGTTAACATTTTACGTGCAGAAGAAAACTGGTTAAAGGTAGCCTGAGATGCTAACTAAGTTAGCTTATCGCGCTAGCGTAAACGCTAATTAGCGATCAGCTTCTAGCAGAACAAACTTACTAAACTTACTAGCGTACTAGAACAAACATTCTGTAAATATAACAGCAAACAGTTATCATCTTTTACATGTACAAATTATACTATTAACTAACTTAACATTAGCTTACCAATGGGCAGTGTGCTCCTGTATAGCTCCAAAGCAAATTTAACGGCTTGAGAGTAACCGTAAACCCGGAAGTCACCACGCCCCTTTCACACTAAAATGCTCAACTTCAAAACAAATAAAAGATGACTAAATCTTTAAATAGCCTATTTAAACCTTTATAATAATGATAAATAACACAAAAATGTAAAGGACTTAACACAAACTTCAGAGGACTTAACAATTTGCCTATTTATTGGTTTTCTAGGTTGTCACGATGCAGTTTATCAGAGATCAGCTGTGACTCTCTGGCCTCGGCGCTGAGGTCCAATCCCTCCCATCTGAGGGTTCTGGAGCTCAGTCAGAACCAGCTGAAGGATCCAGCAGGGAAGCTGCTCTGTGGTTTTCTCAGGATCCTCTCTGTAAGCTGGAGACTCTCAGGTCAGCTTTCTTTTATCTTCGACATAACAACTAAACAATGAAAGGCTTCAAGATAAACTCCATTGACTTTTGGAGAAGAGAAGTGTAGTATGAATTTAAATGAGCCATTGAAAGACAATTTTATAGATACTTTTTAACTATGTTGTTGCTGTAATATCCCAGTTTATCAGTGGGGGGGCAGAGCTCTCCTGACTCCAAGGGCCCTGATTAAATAATGAAATAAAATGAAATAATGATTTTGAGCAAGTGTAATATGACTTTTCCTCCAATAAGAGATCATTTCTTGCCATGATTCCTTATCCAGACTGAGTGACTGCAGTTTATCAGAGATCAGCTGTGACTCTCTGACCTCGGCGCTGAGGTCCAATTCCTCCCATCTGAGGGTTCTGGAGCTGAGCTACAACCAGCTAAAGGATCCAGGAGTGAAGCTGCTCTGTGGTTTTCTCCAGGATCCTCTCTGTAAGCTGGAGACTCTCAGGTATGCAGTAAATTAAATACTGAAATGAAAAAGACTGAAAGCTGATCTGGTTTATGGTGGCAGAAGGAACTGCCGGCTTTTCTAAACCAACACTAAATGATTACTGTATGTGCAAGAACTGTAAAATGGCATCTTTTATCTGTCATTCAGATTAAAGGACTGCAGTTTATCAGAGATCAGCTGTGACTCTCTGGGCTCGGCGCTGAGGTCCAATCCCTCCCATCTGAGGGTTCTGGAGCTGAGTGGGAACCAGCTGAAGGATCCAGGAGTGAAGCTGCTCTGTGGTTTTCTGCAGGATCCTCTCTGTAAGCTGGAGACTCTCAGGTCAGTCAGAGATGATCCAGTACTTTCCCAGGTGTAACTAGTTAGACAATAACTTTTACATGTTTGATCTTTGTTATAAACGTAGTGTTACAGTTCTCGGAAAAAAGACCACACAGGATAGATTTGCAGTATTAAACTGATTGTGGAAATCTGCCCCATGTGAGGATGGTCATCAATGACTAGAAAGGAAGTATCAGTTGTAGAGTTGTCTTGCCACAAAACCGCCCAAACATTCAGACCAATCAGAAATGGTTCTTCCTGTCTTTTAAAGATCAGAAGGAAAACTAGAAACCCCAAAAGAAAGCTGCTGCAGTGTGCCATGCCCCTTCTCTACTGAGAAAACCATCCCAAAAAAGAGAAAAGCCCAAGTGTGAAGTGAGCACCCTGTTAAACCTTGGTACCGAAAGCCTGCAATCGTTCTCATCTTAGGTGGCTTCATTCCAGCCAGAAGCCCAAACCTGCCTCCCTCTTAAAGGGGCAGCAGGTCAGTCCAACCACAGAAACCTTCATGAAGATCTGAAGCTTTCAGCATC
This sequence comes from Takifugu flavidus, assembly GCF_003711565.1. Lineage (NCBI taxonomy): Eukaryota > Metazoa > Chordata > Actinopteri > Tetraodontiformes > Tetraodontidae > Takifugu > Takifugu flavidus. The sequence goes on along the minus strand of NW_026622055.1, from coordinate 48,681 downwards.
CACAATTGTTGCACCTCACTTCCATTGGAGTCCAAATCAGAAGTCAACAAGTTGATTCTACACCGATTCTACACAATGCAACCATTTTTAGAATGTTTCCATGCATAAGTTTTCACACATTTTTATATAAATCTGTTTGTTCATCGCCTCCTTCTTTTGTAATGATCATTAATGAAAATGACCTTATTTGAGTTTTTCTCCTCACAAATATGACTTTCTATGAACGATGCAATAAATGCAGCTTGCAATCTAAGACAATATGGAAGTATGTGTATATAATAGTAGTGGAAGTAGTTCATAAAATAATACAATTTCTCTTCTCATCGAATCTTTCTATGTTATTAAAGAATCCTGCTCTTAGTCAAGAACATCTAAGACATCAACCAAAAATCCTAATTTTCTATAATATAATATAAAACAGTAGAGAAGACTCTTTCTGCAGAGACACTGGTGGCAGGAATGCAGAAGTATCACTTGCTCAACTTGGAAGGTGGAGCAGAAACCACCAGCTGAGAAGGTCCTCAGCGAGAGGAAGTGGTGGAGAACCATGAAACTTGCTAAGCTCCACCTCAGCTCCAGAGACGGGCTGAACTGGAGCTGTGGCACCAGGTATCGCCCAGAAGAGCCTCCAACAAACAAGCTCTTCTCTTGGGAGGAGAGGGCTTTGAATCTCAGCTCAGTGTGCTTGTCTCTAGTAGGTGGCAGCTGCACCTTTTCCTGAGGTCCTTGTTGATGCCCTGAGGGGAATTGATGCTCCTGCAATGTTTTCTGGCAGCATTGAGCTTGCAGTGGGGCAATCAAACACACTGTGGGGTGGCTCTCTTTCCTTTTCTCATCTGGAGAACAAGTGACACCAGCTGCCAATCATTGTTGGAGAACTGTGCAGTTAGGGGAACTATGCGTCCAGACTATAGCCACCCTTCCAGCATCCAGCAGTGTCTAAAACCTTTGATTTGGTTTCCCCAGAGAGTGTAGGGCTTTCAGGGTCGCTGCAGCATCGCCCACAAGCTATCAGGAGTGGGTCGCTTTGTCCCAACTCCTGACAAGAGTTGAGTGCTATTGAGAAATGTGGTCTCACAAACTTGGAAGGTATTTTGACCCACACACACTTTACATACGGTGTAGATCTTGTCCAACGCCCTGAAAGAACCCAAAATACGAACATACGGCAGATAAGCCAGTGCAGGACGAGAGGTTTGTTGCTTGTAAGCTGTGTTTTGCTCTGGTACATGTTGATTTTTATTTGTCTTCTCTCAAAATAATTGTTATTTTAGACTAAGTGGCTGCAGTTTATCAGAGACCAGCTGTGATTCTGTGGCCTCAGCTCTGAAGTCCAATCTCTCCCATCTGAGGGTTCTGAACCTGAGCGCCAACACGTTGCAGGATTCAGGAGTGAAGCGGCTCTGTTCTGGACTGAAGAGTCCAAACTGTAAACTGGAGACGCTCAGGTCAGTCTTCATTTTTCTACCTATATACCAGCTGCTAAGATGGTGAAGTGAGGCTGTTCTCAATACTGCTGTGATGCACGACATTAAAGAAATTCCTTGTAATATCGTGAATTCAGGTCTGACCCAACTAAGAACTAACGTAGGTTTAGTACTGACGCAGATAACATGCAGACCTGCACCGTATAACCTTATCCTGCATTTTTCAGATTGCGTTACTGCAGTTTATCAGAGATCAGCTGTGGCTCTCTGGCCTCGGCGCTGAGGTCCAATCCCTCCCATCTCAGAGAACTGGACCTGAGTGAGAACCATCTGCAGGATCCAGGAGTGAAGCTGCTCTGTGGTTTTCTCCACTTTCCAAACTGCCGACTGGGAACTCTGAGGTAAACACCATTCTCAAAAATGTCCATTATTCCATCCGAGGGTCCTCACACTTTCTGAGTGTGTGTGTTGTGCCCAGTTCCTTCAGGAGGGAGGGCCACACGGGGACCACTTATTCATGATAAATTGATTTAAGGACAATGAAAAAGCCGACAGATGGTAACCAAAATTAGACAAAACTAGGTGAGGGTGCCTGGTAGACACCAGCCAACGAGGAGGGAGATGGTGAGGGAGACAGGAAGTCATCTAAGACAGGTTGTGCCTTTAAAGATGAGCCACAGGTGAGATGGATCTCCATGATGAGATGGGAGGGAAAGAGGTGGGGAGAACCTGGGAAGAGTGAGGGCCATAACAATATATGTTCTCCTTTGGAACAGTGCAAACCTGAGAGGTTGGAATTGTGGTAATTACATATTACTATCATTTTTTAACCTGTAACTAAATTTAATATTTACAGATCATGCCTTTGATTAACGTTTCAGATTAATACTGGTTTCACTTATAACCTTATAAAAGTTTCCCTTCTGTATTTAGATTAAGGCGCTGCAGGTTATCAAAGATCAGCTGTGACTCTCTGGCCTCGGCGCTGAGGTCCAATCCCTCCCATCTCAGAGAACTGGACCTCAGCTTCAACAATCTGCAGGATTCAGGAGTGAAGCTGCTGTCTGATCTCGTAGAGAATCCACACTATGGGCTGGACACATTGAGTCAGTAGCTGGTTGAAGCCAGTCAACTCCCGCTCATCTGCTGCATCACTCACTGACCACTGGTGAAGAGCATCTGTGGAAACATCTGCCGTCTACTCCGTCCATAGATGAAAAATTCAGTTTTCAAAAAGCGCTGGTGGACTTTCAGGAGATCAGTCGATGGTCGACAAAGCAGAAGCAGCTTCGCCTTGAAGTTAAATTAGTTCCTGGTATCACACAATGCTTCTTTATAAAGTTCTAAATGGCTCCTCGACCACTCTTATAAGCATGAAACATTCTCTTAATTGTCTCTTCAAACGTCTGTATTATACGTTACTATTTTACATCATGCCTTCAGAATCTTTAGGGTTTAGTATTTACTGTCTCTGTGACATGGAGCATTGGAATATTTCAGCTGCAACCAGCAAAAACCCATCAGAATGACGGCTATCGGTGGGAACCGCAGGTCATTTGACTTTAGTCAATCTGTTAAATGTTATATGATTTATTGCAATCTAATAAAAACAAATAATAAATGTGGGAACTAGTAAATAAAAAGAAGCAAAATGACCAAATAAATCTCCCATGAATCCTGTAAATTTTAAGATGTCAAGAATGGAATATCAGCTTAAATGGAATCAAACATAAAGTGAAAAGGCCTCCTTTAAGTTTACTGCAAAAATAAACACAAAATCAAGAGCGACACGCGCCAAAATTGTCTCATTCTCTCTTCTGTCTCCACTCATTCTTTTATATTCTCTTAAGATAATGGGGACGGGGTCGTGTGATAACAAAACAACCTAATTGGGGACTATATTTTTGTTGCAAGAACTTTGGCTCTTCAGAAATTTCTATGTTGGCTTCCACAGATTGTGCATCCACTAAAAACTCTGTGTTTTTGAGGAACTACCAGGAGTGGCTGGAGTGGAGGCCAATGACGCTATAGCTACATATAGGTACATATAGATCACCGTTATCCTCAACCCAAAAGACCACCAGTTGGCGCAGCAATACTAAAGATAGGAGGTTGTGGTTGTTGCGCAGACGCGGAGTGATATCACGCACAAACGTGCCCTATGTTCTATATACAGTACCGTATTTTCGCGACCATAGGTACTGATACTGATGTGTGTATGTCTGTGTGTGATAGTGGAAAAATCACATGTTCATATATCCTCTTTCATATCTTATTAAGTCACATGTTCATATATCCTCTTTCGAATGTTATTTGGTGGTTCGGTTTCTGGTCGGCACTCGGACTTCTCACCTCCCCCCCTACCTGCAGGAGCGGCATTCAGGGGCGGGCCGATCTCCGAAAAGCGCTGAGCCTCCAGCACACCTGCAGCTCGTTACGCCTAAATCAGGAAGACAATAGTTAACAGCAAACGAAATAATTAAAATAAAAAGAATAAGCTTAGAATAAGCAAGGGATTGCGCAGTACACAGTCACATTCTCAATTATTTTTTATGCGCTTTTTTGTGATCTTAGATTTGATATTTTCTTAATTTGAAACTTTACTGTGTTTTCTTATGTGTTTATTTGCTTTGTGTTATGTGGCTGAGGATGAAAACATTTTTACATGTACATTTTGGCAAAAGTAAAAAATACGTTTGTGTAATGCTAATAGTTTAATATCATACTGTCGAAATATTTGCATGAGGAAGTTTATGTAATGACTAAATTTTGGGTAGAAATAAAGTTGATGAGTCCTTATATTTTTGTTAAGTATAAATGTATTTTTTTTATTTTATTTTTTACTCTTTATTTGCATATTTGAATTAAACTTGAACGCAGATGTCGGCTCCTTTGTTTACTTCCGGTTACTGTCGCTAATTTCCGGTCCCGTGAGTTAACTCTCGCTAGCTTGTCACTGACGGTGGTTGTCAGCGCAGCATCAGCGAGTCTCCAGCCCGGACGCGGCTGCCTGGACAAGGTGAGCTGGATGACCCGGAGAAGCGTCCTTTTAGTCCGTTTTTGCGAGGATGACAGAAACGGGAACCTTTGGGCAGGTCCTGTGAAGTTGGACACGACGGTGATTGAGAAGTGGAAGGAAAACGACCCTTAAATAGCTTTTTAGGACTTAAATGACAGATATCACAGAAAAAGAGCTCATCAATAACTGTAAATGAGCCAGACTTGCTGGTCAAACCAGGCTTTTGCAGGAAATCTGGCCTCGTTTTAAGTTTTTTAAATGCATTTCTTTAAACTCTTAGAACACAGAGGAACTCTTGTATTGGGGGCAGAAAGGTACATTTTTATCTGGTAAAATTCAGTCAAAAGAGCACTAAAAGCATGAATAAACTGAATCATGTAGATTCTAATGACATAAGCTGGAGCTCCTACAGTTACAGCCCATAATGAGACTGCAACTGTTTCTGTGAAAGTGAACTTTTATACAGTTTACATTCTGCAGATTTCTGTCAAATTTCAATGCAAACATTCCATTAATCGATATAATAGAAATCTGTTACATCATGGATCAGTCAGTAATCTTGGACAACAGCAACGTTTAATCCTGGATCACTGCTCGATATTTTAATGAACAAAGACAGCTGATACTGATTTAAGACAGAATTTGTGCATTTTGATGATCACATTCATCGGATTTTTAACCACTGATGGAACATACTGATTCATTTAAATCAGGGGTGTCAAAGTCAAATGGACGGAGGGCCAAATAAAAAATGTAGCTCCAAGCCGAGGGCCAGACTGATCGAATGTTCATTGAAAAATTTTAAAATGACCACATATACTATATGCGGTCATTTTAGTCTAGTGCAGGGGTCACCAACCTTTTTGAAACCGAGAGCTACTTCCTGGGTACTGAATAATGTGAAGGGCGACCAGTTTGATACACACTTCTGAAATAGCCAATTTGCTCAATTTACCTTTAACTAAATGTCATTATTAATACCGTATTGGCCCGAATATAAGACGGTGTTTTTTGCATTGAAATAAGACTGAAAAAGAGGGGTCGTCTTATAATCAGGGTCGTCTTATATTCGGGCCATACGGTGGATCCAGTCCATTAGGGCCTCAGTCCGACTGGGAGCTCAGGACGAAGCTAATGCTGGTGCACAGCTGGACCTTACTGGTCTGACAATGTTCAAAATCATTTTAAAATACATTAAATATATCAGTCGGTGCACAATGAATTTGACACGGTTCTGCTTTATCGGTTGAATGAGTGACATTGAATCATTTATTGATCTAATCAAGTGTTACTCTTTGTTTCCTTCGCAACAGGAAAAAATACATTTCACATTGGAGATGTGGAACCAGAGAAGGATCCAAACGCTGCGGAATAGGCTTCCTCCTCAAATGGGGTGAAATCCGTAAATGTCTGGTCATGGGCGAAGTCGCGGCCCAGGCTTTGGTCGGCGACGGGGGACGGGGGACTCAGGACGCCTGGTCGGGGGCCGCACGTACCTGAGGACTGGTTGAAGTAGAAGCAGCTGCGCCTTCTGTGTGAGAGCAGGTGCGACAGGCTGGAGGAGACGTCCAGCTGCTGCCAGCTGTAGAAGATGGACGTGTTGCCCTCGTTGCGCAGCTCCAGGCGGGATGAGGCCATTTCTCCCGGCGAGGCTTCAAAGAAGATGGTGGAGTTGATCCCCACGTCCCCCTTCCACACAGACAAAAGCCCTTCGATCATATTTAACTTATTATGTGGATCGCTCCTGTTTAGCAATAAGATGTATTTAACATTTAACAGACAGAACCGGACTATATTTACAACCTGCCGCACGCTTCAGTGCTGATGCTAAACTTTGGACGTTTCTTAGTCCTGATGGGTTTGAGTCCATTTGGAACGTACCAACTTTGCACAGCGGACATTCATCGAGGTGGAACTAGTTTAAAGAGACGGTCTAAAGCTCACGACAAGGATGGCGTGCGCGGCCCGGACCTGGTAGTTGGTTGAGTTTCCTGTCCATTGAGCCAGTTGACCGCAGAACCTCAGGGCTGGAACTGGAGGGTCGGTCTGAGCACCATGACACTGCGCTGGTGGATCCCTGTGGAAGTCAAAGGAACCGGTGCTGACGTCTGTACTTTTGAGGAGTTGTTGCATGGGAATTTTCTAGTTTTGCCCTCACTGATTGTGTTTCATTGTGTTGAGGAGGGAGCAGAAGGTGCTGATTCTTTAGATTAGCCGGGTTCTGGATGGGGTGTCGGTCAGGACACATCAATGAGAAGAGTTCAGTGGGTTCTAGTTCTATAGTTGCTGCTGCGGCTGAAGGCAATGCGGACCAGCAACATCAGTTGTAATAGAATCTAACGCGCTTGTAATGTCTGTTGCTTTCCATCAAAGCTTCTTTGATCTTTCATCCCTGAAAAACCTCACCTGGATTGTTTGGTAGAACCAAGAACCTCCAGCCCACCGCTGTCCAGTACTGAAGAGGAGCTACAGGGGGTCCATGTTCGGTCCTAAACCACCTGATAAAAGCACAATCAAGTCAATGCAAACTCATTTTGGCCACAAAATTGTAGAAATGTTACATATTTACGTCCCTCTTTGAGGTCTATGAAGCCCGAGACGCGCAGATTACAGCCTCATTTTGAATAGGGCAGCGCTGAGTTGGAGCTTTATCACTTCATACCTGGATGAAGATGATTCGGTAACTCAGTTTCGGTCAAAACGCCCCAGAAATCGAACGCGACTCGCGTCAGAGCGCCGCGCTCAGCGTCCGTTTACCCGTAACTATGGCAACGGAGCGTGGAAAACCCAAAGCAGGAACCGCTACTGCAGTTTATCCCTACCAACCAGGAACAGAAATAAAAACTATTACACACACACACACACACACACACACACAGCCCTGGTGTCCCAGGTTGGCCTGCTGGATTACGGCGGTGTGTCGCTGCGCCCCCTGCCGGTTGGCTCCCGCAACTGCTATCGGGGGAGGGAGTTGAGGCGTGCGGGCTGCAGCCAATTAACCAGGTAAACTGCTGCGGTTTTAGTGCCGTTTGCCTGTTACTGCTCATGTTGGCTTCGTTTCTTTTAAGGCTTCTCAGGCCGCTGTTTGCCCTGTTGTGCCTCTTGGTTTCGTTGGTTTTCTTTTCTGCTGGTGTGTTTTTAATTCTGCGTTTTCTCAGACATTTCGGTGGTTCGGTTGCGTTTAACTTACACCCTGACCTGCCCGCGGAGCCTTCTGACCCGTAGGTTAGTACGGCAGTTATTGCGGAGGCCCAATGAGCTTGAACATAGACATGTGGTTGTTTTTTTGTTTGACCGGTTTGCATTAGTATCGTTAGTATTTAAGGGTGCAGTGACCTTGTCACCACTAGTGGGCGGACTTTCCCTCTATTTCGCTGCAGCCCTGAGGTTTGAACTTTACATCCCTTTCACGAGCTATACACACTTTTAAAAAAATCTTTATCAAGAAGTAAATAATTAATTCATTGTGTATTTATCTGTGCCTCAGATGATGAGGAAAAAGTAGTCTTTAGATGCAAGTCCTCAGGTGATGAGTAGCTTCCTCAAGATCTGCCACTTGCACCTTTGCTGGTTTTGCCACCTGCCAGGTCGTTGACTTAAGTGACCATTTTCTTCCACGGAGCCTCCGTGTTGGCAGTGCAGCATATCTCATATCCTCAGAGGATTTCTGCAGTTTCCCCCTGTTTTTATCACCAGCTCGTAAGAGTCTGCCACCTTCTTCCTTTCTTGGAATGGACTCTAAATCTGTGGTCTCCGGTGGTTCAGCAGCAGCCCCTCCATGGTCTTCATCACATGTGGCATTTAGCAGACTGGGAGACGATAAGATGGTTTCCACAGACCCTCTGATTCAGCATGATGTGCTGCAGAAGCCCATTGCACCGACTCTCAGGAGTCGAGCGAAACTCCATCTGGACCTGCTGCTTTGGGATGAGGCCTCCTCAGCTACAGGTAGTTTCACAAAGCTGTTATTGACGGCCTAAACACGTTTCCACCCTCGAAGCGATGAGGCTGAAGGACCATTTACTAGCGATGGCTGTTAAAGGGTAGATGTTCAGATGAGCTCATCTCCAGGCGCCTGGTTCCGTCTCTCTTCCTAGTGATCCTGCTGGTTTTCCTCTCGCTGCTTTAAAGTCTGCAGTGAAATTTTTTTTCTTTTTAATTTGGAAGACAAAATGTTCAACATGATAATTTTTGAAGAGATGAAAATACGACACTAGAGGTCAGAAGGTTGGGCGGAAGTTTTCTTGTCTTGTGGAAGGATGAAACCTTTTAACTCTGACAGTTCAAAGCTGAAGAATGAGATGATCCTCCCCAAAGGGATGGCGAGGTCCAGACAATAAACCTGAGTGTTTTTGTGTCCGATTATTAACATGTTCCATGCTTTTCCTTCTGCAACAGTTCATCACACCTGCTCAGTGAAACCTGCGTGCCTCGGGGTGAAGCCGTGCCTCAGTGACTCTACTTTGGTGTTTTAGAAACTAACAGTTATTAGATGAATATACAGTGTGCACGTACGCGCACAAACGTGTGTAAACACTTAATACACGTGTGTGCGTGTATGTAGACTTTTTAGTACTTTGGGTTCATATACTTTTTAGTATTTTGCAGATACGTGTCTGTATATAAACCAGATCCTCCTGTAATAAAGAACTAAAGGCTGACTGTTGTCACGTGACCTGTATCCGTGTGTCCCATGATGGAACCTGCCTGGAACATCTGGTCTACAGAAAAAGCAAAACAGCTCACAGAACTGGCCCAGTTTAGACCCAAAAATGACAATAAATAATGAAAATGTGTGACACAGTAGAAAAATGGACGAACTTTCTACTGGTCATTGACAGTTTCACTCATCGTCATCAGAATGCATCAAAATATTTAAACCAACAAACTACACACAGAACCGCAAAGTTTAGAGCTTAAAGGGAGCGACAGGTGAAGATTTAAAGCTCAACGCAGCTGAAGAAGTTCCAAAAAGGAGAAATATCATGTGGTGCTTTACCGCCACCCGGTGGACACGCGTGGAACTGCAGACAATAGTTAAACGCGCTCCGACACATTCTGACCTCTGCTGCTCCTCCTGGACTCCAGGGCTGCAGAAATATGCTGCTTTTACAAGTCTTTCAAAATCTGTGAAGCATCATAAATCTTATTTATTTAGCTTGGTTGAATAACGGTGGAGAATGGTGTCCGAAAAGCGTCTTTATTTTAAAGTGAACAAGAACAGTTCGGTCCGCGTTCAGAGAGGCGGAGAGACCTCGAGAGAGTCCAAAACAAGTCCGCAAGGAAACTAATAGTCAAGCCACAGAAGTCAGGGTTTGACGATGAGGACGAAAACACTCCGCCGCTGGCAGACGGGAGTTCTGTCCTTAAATCTAACGGCAGATTGAAGAGAGACCGCAGGTGCGTGTGTCTGCGGGGCCAGCTGTGGCTGATGAGCGGCTCCTCCACGCCCCCTGCAGGTAGACACCAGCAACAACGTTCCCAGAAACTGGGAACCCAACAAACGAGTTTTTCAAAGTATTCCTTTCAGACTAAGCAGGAAGACTGAAGACCGACAAGGTGAGTAAACGAAGAGCATTATTGAAAAGAATTGACAGTTGTGTTTGGAGATAAAATCAAGATTTGAATCAACGAGACGTTATATTTAGTTTTAGCACAAAACATCATTATACATTATAAATGAATCGGTCTTATTTAACTTTCTTATAGTCTGGCTTTAGTTATAGTTGAATAGTCTTTCTAAGTGACGTTTAGTTTATGTTTCTGCTCTTTGCTACTGATCCTAAAAGAACTTTAAACCCTCCCAGAACGCTTTAATGGTAGTAATATATACGACATAAAGCTGTTGATTAGGTTTTAAAAGTGAAAGTGAAAGTATTCTCTTCAGACGAAGCAGGAAGATAATAAATCCACACAGGATCACAGAAAATTAGAAATAATTGAAGAGGGGAACAAAGGAGGGAAGTTAAAAAGTCCTGACTAGTATGTTTATGTAGCACCAAATAATTTAGTGGTTGAGCTGAAGACAGTCCTTTCACCATGTTGGCCTGTGGAAAACCAGTGTTGTCGGGCCGATGGACCAGCGTCCCCGTCGTTGCCGGACCACCGTTGTTTTTTTGGGATCAAAGTCGGGACGTTTCCTGTATCCAGTTCTCCTCACGGATCCATGACTACAACATGTTGCTGCAAGTGCAGAGACGTTTGCTCTGGAAAGAACTTTAGAGCACATTCAGTGCTGCAGGATGAGGGGCTGGAAAAGGTGCCAGTTCTTTTCTCACTGCAGGGAACAGTTAAAAAAAGCAGCTTAAACTCTGAAAACATGAAAATTATACATATACATCATTGATTTATTGATTCAGTTGTTATTCAGAATGTATTAGAAATGTTCCTGTTTGATAAAAATGCAGTGAATTGGGATTATTTAACTACAACCTCTCCAGATTATTTACCTTCATCACAGTCTCATCACTATTTCTGATGTTTCCTCAGGATGGACGAGGACAGAGCAGAGTCCACAGTGCCCAGCTGTGTGTCCCTGAAGAGTGACCAGTCCATAGGTAGAGGAATAGGCTTCAGAAGTTCAGACAAAATGTAAGAAAACTAAAGCGTGATGATGTGTTTGTGTGCCAGCTGTTAGTCACATTAACAGCAGCAGGTTGTGAGTTTATTATTGGAGATGTTTAACACTTAAACCTCATACAGTCATATAGTTACAGACTTAATGTGAATATTGTTGATTAGAAACAAGAATCATGTTTAAAACTGAAAGATGAATTCAGACATAAATGCTGGAGTCTTGATCAGGTTCTTTCATCCTATAAATCAAAGGACTAATAGAGATCTGTTTCATAGTGAGAGGGGGGAGCACATCCTATCAAACTGGGACCAGTCAGCTCCACCAGGAGAGTCCTCTTGTTCACAATCTGGAAGCAGATCTGGAGATGCTGAAATGAAGCCCAAACAAAGTAAAACTGTTCAATATAAAATTGAACTTGTGATGTCATGAATTTGTAGTTGTGTTGATGATTTATGAGAGATGGAAATCATTGGTTTACTTATTTTCAGGAGGTGATCTGCAGGAGGTGATAGAAGGTCATAAGATCAGTCTGAAGAGAAGATGTGAACATGTGACTGAAGGAACTAATGAAGCAGGAAGTGGAACCCTGCTGAACAAGATCTACACTGAGCTCTACATCACTGAGGGACAAAGTGAGGAGGTGGACACACAACATGAGGTGAGACAGCTTGAGAGAATCTCCAAGAAGAACATCCAGGACACTCCAATCAAGTGCCAGGACATCTTCAAAGTCTTATCTGAGCAACAGAGACACATCAGAGTGGTTCTGACCAACGGTGTCGCCGGCGTCGGAAAAACCTTCTCGGTGCAGAAGTTCAGTCTGGACTGGGCAGAAGGTTTGGAGAACCAAGACATCAGTCTGGTGCTTCCGCTCTCATGCAGGGAGCTGAACTTGATCAGAGATGAGCAGCACAGTCTTCTCTCACTGCTTCATGTTTTCCATCCAACATTACAGAAGATCAGAGCAGAAGATCTGACTGTCTGGAAACTTCTGTTCATCTTTGATGGCCTGGATGAAAGCAGATTTTCACTGCGTTTCAACAAGCATCAGGTCATCTCTGATGTCACACAAGTATCGTCAGTTGAGGTGCTCCTGGTGAACCTCATCCAGGGGAACCTGCTTCCCTCAGCTCTCATCTGGATCACCTCCAGACCTGCAGCAGCCTATCAGATTCCTCCCTCGTGTGTTGACAGGATCACAGAAGTACGAGGCTTCACTGACTCCCAGAAGGAGGAGTACTTCAGGAGGAGGTTCAGTGATGAAGATCTGTCCAAGAGAATCATCTCACACATCAAGGCCTCCAGGAGCCTCCACATCATGTGTCTGATCCCAGTTTTCTGCTGGATCACTGCTATAGTTCTGGAGGACATGATGACCAGAGACCAGAGAGGAGAGCTGCCCAAAACCCTGACTGACCTCTACTCACACTTCCTGAGGGTTCAGATAAAGAGGAAGAAGCAGAAGTATGGAGGAGAGCAGAGACCAGAGGAACTGACTGAGGCTGACAAAGAACTCCTTCTGAAGTTGGGTCGGCTGGCGTTTGAACATCTGGAGAAAGGAAACATCATGTTCTACTCAGAAGACCTGGAGCAATGTGGACTGGACGTCTCCGAGGTGTCGGTGTACTCAGGAGTTTGTACAGAGATCTTCAAAAGAGAGAGTGTGATCTTCCAGAAATCAGTCTACTGCTTTGTTCATCTGAGCATTCAGGAGTTTCTGGCTGCCGTCTACATGTTCCACTGTTACACCAGGAAAGACAGAGTGGTTATAAAAAAGTTCCTAAAATATTCGAAACCAATCTCCTTTTCCGGGTTTGCTGGGTTTCACATAAATTACAATCCAGCCACATCTCTTGATGTCTTCCTCGGGAGAACACTAATGAAATCTCTCGAAATTAAAAATGGCCACCTGGACTTGTTTGTTCGCTTCCTTCATGGTCTCTCTCTGGAGTCCAATCAGAGGATCTTGGGTGGACTGTTGGATCAGATGGAGAACCATCCAGAAACCATCCAGAAGGTCCTCAACAACCTGAAGGAGGTGAACAGTGATAAAATCCCAGACAGAAGCATCAACATCTTTCACTGTCTGATGGAGATGAAGGATCAGTCAGTCCATCAGGAGATCCAAGAGTTCCTGAAGTCAGAGAAGAAATCAGAGAGGAGACTGTCAGAGTTCCACTGTTCAGCTCTGGCCTACCTGCTGCAGATGTCAGAGGAGGTTCTGGATGAGCTGAACCTGCAGCGGTACAACATCTCAGAGAGGGACGACGTCGCCTGATTCCAGCTGTGAGGAACTGCAGGAAGGCCGAGTAAGTAAAGATTTTTGGAGCTGGACATCGGCGTTTAAATCAACCGAGTCGATCATGTCAGGTAGCAATAACCCCTCCAGTGGTCATTCGTTCAATTCTTTATCTCCATTGCAGCGTCCATAAATTAAAAAAGAAAAACAATTCATTCAGAAATGTTCAACACTGGTTGGATATAAGTTCAAAGTTCAATCCAGACAAACCAACATAAGGCAGGAATAATAGGAGCCACAAGTTAACTGACTATCATGAAATTACTGTCATGTAATTAAATAACTTTTGTTTGTTTGTATACATCGTATTCAAACAAGAGAAAAACACATTTTAATTAACGACACGTGACTATTTTGCTTCATTTGTTCAACGTAAAAACAGCCGGCCTCGTTGGTTTAAATGGGTGTTTTAGGTCTTTGTGGCGGTTCCGTTTGGAGCCTTTATGTGACCCACAAAGTTGTTTGAGCCTTTCCACACCCGTTAGGTGGCAACTTCATCACTAGCAACAAAAGGTGCAGTGAAAATGATTTGAAGGAAAACAGGCAGATGTAACAGAAGCTGACGGCAATCGATGCAACCAGAGACTCTGATGTCATCGATCGGATCGCTGAATTAAGACTTGACGCACAATCGTACAAATTGTATGAAATGCAAAATATCCAAAGAGCCGATAGACAGATAAAAAGATGCACGTTTCTTTAAACCATTTGCTATAATCATTTTAAATATTGAGTAATTATGAGCTGTTCTAAAATAAGACAAATGTTAAGAATAATTCAGTTGCATTTCAGATCTGATGGTCGTTCAAACTGTTGCTCTACGGTGTTGAATTTAGCTTTCCAGGAAATGAGCTACATTTGTGTTGAGGTAGATTCTCAGATAAGTTGATTAGAAATCCCAAAGTTTGACTCACTATTTTTGTTTCATACACAACAGACTGTCTGATCGTGTTCTTTTAACGAGTCATTGGGAAGTTGTGGCCTCAGCAATGACGTCAAACCCTTCTCATCTACGGGAGCTGAGCTTAATCAACAACCAAAGCCTGAGAGATGCCGGAGTAAAGTTACTGTCTTCTGCAATGATGCATCCAAACTGCAGACTGGAGACGCTCAGGTCAGGAGGCCTCTGTTGGTCTTTTCTAAATTTCTTTACATTTTCTGCTTTTTTCTTCATTTCATATTTAGAAATGTGTTTTTATTTGCCCCTGTCGCAAGGATGAACGGCAGTGGAGGAGACAGAGGGAGATGGGAGATTCTTTCCTCCAAAAATGTATTTTAATTTACCAAAAATAAAGCGGCGTCAGAAGATGCCAGGCTAAATCCATACAATACATACAGACCCTGCACACTCTTACACACCACCACTTTAACGCTTTGCCAACAATTTCTTTTCCTCCAAAACAATGACCAACCAACTCAACAACCAACACGAAGCCCTGTCTTGGGCCTACTACAGGGCTTTTATACCTGTAGCGCCTCCCACAGGTGAAACCAATTATCAAAATTATTATGCTCACTAATACATTTACAAACTCAAAATTACAACCGAAAAGAAAATACAAAATATGCGTAAAAATCCAAAACAAATTTCCACCACCAACAACCACCCAGTGCACAATAAAATACATGTTCAATTTACCCCAATAAAACACCCCCGCTAAAATAGATTGTGCCGTAGCACCCCGCGAAACCCCTCCATATATACAATCATGGACCAGTCCTTCGGTTTCCCCAAACGAGGAAGTATGTCCTGCTGGTGAGCTATGGTAAAAAGTGGTTTGTATGAAATGCCTAAACGAGAGTAACCCTGACGGAACAGAATAGAAGAAATGGAAATGAATGTTTGTGTGTGCGTATGAAGTGTGTGCGTATAAAGTGTGTGCGTATGTGGCACGGCTCACTCCGTGACAGCCCCATTTATTCCTTTTCCAGGTTGCATTACTGCAGGTTATCAGAGATCAGCTGTGACTCTCTGGCCTCGGCGCTGAGGTCCAATCCCTCCCATCTGAGGGTTCTGGACCTGAGTCAGAACCAGCTGAAGGATCCAGCAGTGAAGCTGCTCTGTGGTTTTCTCCAGGATCCTCTCTGTGAGCTGGAGACTCTCAGGTCAGCTTTCTTTTATCTTCGACATAACAACTAAACAATAAAAGGCTTCAAGATAAACTCCATTGACTTTTGGAGAAGAGAAGTGTAGTATGAATTTAAATGAGCCATTGAAAGACAATTTTATAGATACTTTTTAACTATGTTGTTGCTGTAAAATCCCAGTTTATCAGGGGGGGGGCAGAGCTCCTGACTCCAAGGGCCCTGATTAAATAATGAAATAAAATGAAAAAATGATTTTGAGCAAGTGTAATATGACTTTTCCTCCAATAAGAGATCATTTCTTGCCATGATTCCTTATCCAGACTGAGTGACTGCAGTTTATCAGAGATCAGCTGTGACTCTCTGGCCTCGGCGCTGAGGTCCAATCCCTCCCATCTGAGGGTTCTGGAGCTCAGTCAGAACCAGCTGAAGGATCCAGCAGTGAAGCTGCTCTGTGGTTTTCTCCAGGATCCTCTCTGTAAGCTGGAGACTCTCAGGTCAGTCAGAGATGATCCAGTACTTTCCCAGGTGTAACTAGTTAGACAATAGATGTTTACATGTTTGATCTTTGTTATAAACGTAGTGTTACAGTTCTCGTTGATTTTTATTTGTCGTCTCTCAAAATAATTGTTATTTTAGACTAAGTCGCTGCAGTTTATCAGAGACCAGCTGTGATTCTGTGGCCTCAGCTCTGAAGTCCAACCTCTCCCATCTGAGGGTTCTGGACCTGAGCTCCAACACGTTGAAGGATTCAGGAGTGAAGCGGCTCTGTTCTGGACTGGAGAGTCCAAACTGTAAACTGGAGACGCTCAGGTCAGTCTTCATTTTTCTACCTATATACCAGCTGCTAAGATGAGTGAAGTGAGGCTGTTCTCAACACTGCTGTGATGCACGACATTAAAAAAATTCCTTGTAATATCGTGAATTCAGGTCTGACCCAACTAAGAACTAACGTAGGTTTAGTACTGACGCAGATAACATGCAGACCTGCACCGTATAACCTTATCCTGCATTTTTCAGATTAGACTACTGCAGTTTATCAGAGATCAGCTGTGGCTCTCTGGCCTCGGCGCTGAGGTCCAATCCCTCCCATCTCAGAGAACTGGACCTCAGGTTCAACCAGCTGCAGGATTCAGGGGTGAAGCTGCTCTGTGGTTCTCTCCACTTTCCAAACTGCCGACTGGAAACTCTGAGGTAAACACCATTCTCAAAAATGTCCATTATTCCATCCGAGGGTCCTCACACTTTCTGAGTGTGTGTTTGTGCCCAGTTCCTTCAGGAGGGAGGGCCACACGGGGCCCACTTATTCATGATAAATTGATTTAAGGACAATGAATGAAAAAGCCGACAGATGGTAACCAAAATTAGACAAAACTAGGTGAGGGTGCCTGGTAGACACCAGCCAACGAGGAGGGAGATGGTGAGGGAGACAGGAAGTCATCTAAGACAGGTTGTGCCTTCAAAGATGAGCCGCAGGTGAGATGGATCTCCATGATGAGATGGGAGGGAAAGAGGTGGGGAGAACCTGGGAAGAGTGAGGGCCATAACAATATATATTCTCCTTTGGAACAGTGCAAACCTGAGAGGTTGGAATTGTGGTAATTACATATTACTATCATTTTTTAACCTGTAACTAAATTAAACATTTACAGATCATGCCTTTGATAACGTTTCAGATTAATACTGGGTTCACTTATAACCTTATAAAAGTTTCCCTTCTTTATTTAGATTAGAGCTCTGCAGTTTATCAGAGATCAGCTGTGGCTCTCTGGCCTCGGCGCTGAGGTCCAATCCCTCCCATCTCAGAGAACTGGACCTGAGTTGGAACCAGCTGCAGGATTCAGGAGTGAAGCTGCTCTGTGGTTTTCTCCACTTTCCAAACTGCCGACTGGAAACTCTGAGGTAAACACCATTCTCAAAAATGTCCATTATTCCATCCGAGGGTCCTCACACTTTCTGAGTGTGTGTGTTGTGCCCAGTTCCTTCAGGAGGGAGGGCCACACGCTGACCACTTATTCATGATAAATTGATTTAAGGACAATGAAAAAGCCGACAGATGGTAACCAAAATTAGACAAAACTAGGTGAGGGTGCCTGGTAGACACCAGCCAAGGAGGAGGGAGATGGTGAGGGAGACAGGAAGTCATCTAAGACAGGTTGTGCCTTTAAAGATGAGCCACAGGTGAGATGGATCTCCATGATGAGATGGGAGGGAAAGAGGTCACGAGAACCTGGGAAGAGTGAGGGCCATAACAATATATATTCTCCTTTGGAACAGTGCAAACCTGAGAGGTTGGAATTGTGTGTAATTACATAATTACTACATCATTTTTTAGCCTGTAACTAAATTAAATATTTACAGATCATGCCTTTGAGTAAACTTTCAGATTAATACTGGTTTCATTATAACCTTATAAAAGTTTCCCTTCTTTATTTAGATTAATTCACTGCAGGTTATCAGAGATCAGCTGTGACTCTCTGGCCTCGGCGCTGAGGTCCAATCCCTCCCATCTCAGAGAACTGGACCTCAGGTTCAACAATCTGCAGGATTCAGGAGTGAAGCTGCTGTCTGATCTCGTAGAGAATCCACACTATGGGCTGGAGACATTGAGACATTTCTGGTTGTAGCCAGTCAACTCCGCTCATCTGCTGCATCACTCACTGACCACTGGTGAAGAGCATCTGTGGAAACATCTGCCGTCTACTCCGTCCGTAGATGAAAAAATCAGTTTTTAAAAAGCGCTGGTGGACTTTCAGGAGATCAGTCGATGGTCGACAAAGCAGAAGCAGCTTCGCCTTGAAGTTAAATTAGTTCCTGGTATCACACAATGCATCTTTATAAAGTTCTAAATGGCTCCTCGGCCACTCTTATAAGCATGAAAACATTCTCTTAATTGTCTCTTCAAATGTCTGTATTATACGTTACTATTTTACAGAATGCCTTCAGAATCTTTAGGATTTGTGTCACTTTAGTAAAATCAAAGCATTTTTCTTTATGTGCCAGCAATTAGCACAATCTAAGAAGTCTTTGACACTAAACATATCGAGCTCCTATAGAACAAACTAAAGATTTGTTGTTATTAAGATAAAGAAATGCAACATTTCCCCAAGAGAAACGATGGCGATGGAAAGAGCCCTGGCTGTGTGTGTGCATCACAGCAGGCGTGGGTTCTCCTCTCTGGAGTCATGCGGGTCTCCTTTGAAGGGCAGATGAGGAGGTTGGTTACAGATTCCCATCGGAAGATGATTACGGTGCCAAAGGTCATCACCGGGGTAACCAGGAAGAGGCAGAGTCGGTCTACTGTACGAGCGATGCCGCTCCAGTTATCCTTCTCCTGTCAGGACCAGACATTTACGCCACTTTTGCTCTCTAAATCAGACTTTGGGTTGAGGACTCTGTTTGAACCATCTGACCTCATTGTAGTCGTTCTTGTTGCGCATGTGTTTAATGATGTAGTGGCTCCATCCACAGCCGGCTTGATCTCTGCGTACAGCTGATCGCTCGCTCCTCCCTCTTCTTGTGGTTTCACAGCTACTCACAGACACCAAAGCTCAGAACTCAAATGAAGCTACTTATGCTTCTATATCTCATGTGTTTAAATGTTTCTGGAAACGTACTGGCAGCGTGTGTGACTCGGGTCACCAGTCCGTGTCTCCCAGACTGTTTCTCAAACATCAGCTCACTGCGGGACTTCACACTGTAGTACTCCTCAGCCGAGGCAATGTAGCCCTGAGCTGGATCGCGCCGCGGTAACGCTCCATCCCAGTACGGCTCTGCCTCAGCAGGACGGGACATGATGCGGGGTAATCGCTCGAGGAAGAGCTGGCAGAAAAAGAAAACAGGATTTGGAACACTGATACTGATGTGTGTATGTCTGTGTGTTATAGTGGAAAAATCACATGTTCATATATCCTCTTTCATATCTTATTAAGTCACATGTTCATATATCCTCTTTCATATCTTATTAAGTCACATGTTCATATATCCTCTTTCATATGTTATTTGTTGTGGTTCGGTTTCTGGTCGGCACTCGGACTTCTCACCTCCTCCCCTACCTGCAGGAACGGCATTCAGGGGGGGCCGATCTCCGAAGAGCGCTGAGCCTCCAGCGCACCTGCAGCTCGTTACGCCTAAATCAGGAAGACAATAGTTAACAGCAAACGAAATAATTAAAATAAAAAGAATAAGCTTAGAATAAGCAAGGGATTGCGCAGTACACAGTCACAGATTCTCAGTTTAATTGTTATGCGCTTTTGTGATCTTAGATTTGATATTTTCTTAATTTGAAACTTTACTGTGTTTGCTTATGTGTTTATCTGCTTTGTGTTATGTGGCTGAGGATCAAAACATTTTACATGAACATTTTGGCAAAAGTTAAAAATACATTTGTGTAATGCTAATAGTTTAATATCATATTGTCTCCTTCGCCTCATTGTCTCCTTCGCCTCAGGTCTCGTGCCCAGCCATGTCTCAGCTTGCCTCAGCTTGTTTATGTGTGTGGGTGTGTGTGTAAGTGTGTTGTATGCATGTGTGTGTCTCTGTCCTTTTCTTAATTCTGTTGTTCTCTTTGCTGTTTTATCCTTTGTGAGGCACTTTGTGCTACCTAGCGTATGAAAAGTGCCATATAAATAAAGATTGATTTGATTTGATTTGATTGTCGAAATATTTCCATGAGGAAGTTTATGTAATGACAGAACTACATTTTGGGTACAAATAAAGTTGGTGAGTCCTTATATTTTCTGTTAAGTTTAAATGTATTTTTTATTTTACTCTTTATTTGCATATTTGAATGAAACTTGAACGCAGTTGTCGGCTCCTTTGTTTACTTCCGGTTACTGTCGCTAATTTCCGGTCTCGTGAGCTAACTCTCGCTAGCTTGTCACTGACGGTGGTTGTCAGCGCAGCATCAGCGAGTCTCCAGCCCGGACGCGGCTGCCTGGACAAGGTGAGCTGGATGACCCGGAGAAGCGTCCTTTTAGTCCGTTTTTGCGAGGATGACAGAAACGGGAACCTTTGGGCAGGTCCTGTGAAGTTGGACACGTCGGTGATTGAGAAGTGGAAGGAAAACGACCCTAAATAGCTTTTTAGGACTTAAATGACAGATATCACAGAAAAAGAGCTCATCAATAACTGTAAATGAGCCAGACTTGCTGGTCAAACCAGGCTTTTGTAGAAAATCTGGCCTCGTTTTAAGTTTTTTAAATGCATTTCTTTAAACTCTTAGAACACAGAGGAACTCTTGTATTGGGGCAGAAAAGGTACATTTTTATCTGGTAAAATTCAGTCAAAAGAGCACTAAAAGCATGAATAAACTGAATCATGTAGATTCTAATGACATAAGCTGGAGCTCCTACAGTTACAGCCCATAATGAGACTGCAACTGTTTCTGTGAAAGTGAACTTTTATACAGTTTACATTCTGCAGATTTCTGTCAAATTTCAATGCAAACATTCACATTAATCGATATAATAGAAATCTGTTACATCATGGATCAGTCAGTAATCTTGGACAACAGCAACGTTTAATCCTGGATCACTGCTCGATATATTTAAATGAACAAAGACAGCTGATACTGATTTAAGACAGAATTTGTGCATTTTGATGATCACATTCATCGGATTTTTAACCAATGATGGAAACATATTGATTCATTTAAATCAGGGGTGTCAAAGTCAAATGGACGGAGGGCCAAATAAAAATGTAGCTCCAAGCCGAGGGCCAGACTGATCGAATGCTCATTGAAAATTTTAAAATGACCGCATATAGTCTAGTGCAGGGGTCACCAACCTTTTTGAAACCGAGAGCTACTTCCTGGGTACTGAATAATGTGAAGGGCTACCAGTTTGATACACACTTCTGAAATAGCCAATTTGCTCAATTTACCTTTAACTAAATGTCATTATTAATACCGTATTGGCCTGAATATAAGACGGTCCAATACGGTGGATCCAGTCCATTAGGGCCTCAGTCCGACCGGGAGCTCAGGACGAAGCTAATGCTGGTGCACAACTGGACCTTACTGGTCTGACAATGTTCAAAAATAATTAAAAATACATTAAATATATCAGTCGGTGCACAATGAATTTGACACGGTTCTGCTTTATCGATTGAATGAGTGACGTTGAATAATTTATTGATCTGATCAAGTGTTACTCTTTGTTTCCTTCGCAACAGGAAAAAATACAATTCACTTTGGAGATGTGGAACCAGAGAAAGATCCAAACGCTGCAGAATAGGCTTCCTCCTCAATTGGGGTGAAATCCGTAAATGTCTGGTCATCGGCGAAGTCGCGGCCCAGGCTTTGGTCGGCCGGGTCCATTTCCCCACTTTCTTGTCTTCTCGCTCCTCCTGTGAGGGATGAAGGTGAAGAGTGAGAATAGAAGAAATTCTGCTGAGCCAAGAGAACTTGTTGACCACCTCACCTCGGGGCTTCCCATTAAAAACTCTACGAGGGAGCTGGATCTCTCTCGGGTCTGGACCCCCTCCAGGATCTTATACACCATCGACCGGCAGAACTTTTCCGTCACTGTCTTTTCCAGCCTTGTCTGTTTGTGCGACAAGAACGGGTGAAAATGGACCGGCGGGATGGGAAAAACCCTGAAAGGCTCAAAGGCTTTGATCATACGACACCTCCAGGTGGCGCCGGAGCTCTGCCGTCCTGTCCTCGGACACAGCGAAGCCCATGAGCGTCACCTACACCGAGGCCCCCGCAACAGCACCGGGTTGGTGACAAGCGCCCCGTCACTCAGGGTGGCGTGCGCGGCCCGGACCTGGTAGTTGGTGGGAGTTCCTGTCCATTGAGCCAGTTGACCACAGAACCTCAGGGCGGGCTGGAACTGGAGGGTCGGTCTGAGCACCATGACACTGCGCTGGTGGATCCCTGTGGAAGTCAAAGGAACCGGTGCTGACGTCTGTACTTTTGAGGAGTTGTTGCATGTGAATCTTCTAGTTTTGCCCTCACTGATTGTGTTTCATTTGTGTTTGAGGAGGGAGCAGAAGGTGCTGATTCTTTAGATTAGCCGGGTTCTGGATGGGGGTGTCGGTCAGGACACATCAATGAGAAGAGTTCAGTGGGTTCTAGTTCTATAGTTGCTGCTGCGGCTGAAGGCAATGCGTCCCAGCAACATCAGTTGTAATAGAATCTAACGCGCTTGTAATGTCTGTGCTTTCCATCAAAGCTTCTTTGATCTTTCATCCCTGAAAAACCTCACCTGGATTGTTTGGTAGAACCAAGAACCTCCAGCCCACCGCTGTCCAGTACTGAAGAGGAGCTACAGGAGTGGTCCATGTTCGGTCCTAAACCACCTGATAAAGCACAATCAAGTCAATGCAAAATCATTTTGGCCACAAAATTGTAGAAATGTTACATATTTACGTCCCTCTTTGAGGTCTACGAAGCCCGAGACGCGCAGATTACAGCCTCATTTTGAATAGGGCAGCGCTGAGTTGGAGCTTTATCACTTCATAACTGGATGAAGATGATTCGGTAACTCAGTTTCGTTCAAAACGCCCCAGAAATCGAACGCGACTCGCGTCAGAGCGCCGCGCTCAGCGTCCGTTTACCCGTAACTATGGCAACGGAGCGTGGAAAACCCAAAGCAGGAACCGCTACTGCAGTTTATCCCTACCAACGAGGAACAGAAATAAAAACTATTATCATTTATACATGATTATATATAGGTTTGCTTACACACACACACACACACACACACACACACACACACACACACACACACACACACAGCCCTGGTGTCCCAGGTTGGCCTGCAGGATTACGGGGGTGTGTCGCTGCGCCCCCTGCCGGTTGGCTCCCGCAACTGCTATCGGGGGAGGGAGTTGAGGGCGTGCGGGCTGCAGCCAATTAACCAGGTAAACTGCTGCAGTTTTAGTGCCGGTTTCCTGTTACTGCTCATGTTGGCTTTGTTTCTTTTAAGGCTTCTCATAGGCCGCTGTTTGGCCCTGTCGTGCCTCTTGGTTTCGTTGGTTTTCTTTTCTGCTGGTGTGTTTTTAATTCTGCGTTTCTCAGACATTTCGTAAACAGTGGTTCGGTTGCGTTTAACTTACACCCTGACCTGCCCGCGGAGCCTTCTGACCCGTAGGTTAGTACGGCAGTTATTGCGGAGGCCCAATGAGCTTGTACATAGACATGGTTGTTTTTTTTTTATTGCATTAGTATCGTAAGTATTTAAGGTGTGCAGTGACCTTTGTCACCACGGTGGGCGGACTTTCCCTCTATTTAGCTGCAGCCCTGAGATTTGGACTTTACATCCCTTTCCCGAGCTATGCACACTTTCTTTATCAAGAAGTAAATAATTAATTCATTGTGTATTTATCTGTGCCTCAGATGGTGAGGAAAAGTAGTCTTTAGATGCAAGTCCTCAGGTGATGAGTAGCTTCCTCAAGATCTGCCACTTGCACCTTTGCTGGTTTTGCCACCTGCCAGGTCGTTGACTTAAGTGACCATTTTCTTCCACGGAGCCTCCGTGTTGGCAGTGCAGCATATCTCATATCCTCAGAGGATTTCTGCAGTTTCCACCCTGTTTCTCACCAGCTCGTAAGAGTCTGCCACCTTCTTCCTTTCTTGGAATGGACTCTAAATCTGTGGTCTCCGGTGGTTCAGCAGCAGCCCCTCCATGGTCTTCATCACATGTGGCATTTAGCAGACTGGTTTGGTTTCCACAGACCCTCTGATTCAGCATGATGTGCTGCAGAAGCCCATTGCACCGACTCTCAGGAGTCGAGCGAAACTCTATCTGGACCTGCTGCTTTGGGATGAGGCCTCCTCAGCTACAGGTAGTTTCACAAAGCTGTTATTGACGGCCTAAACACGTTTCCACCCTTGAAGTGATGAGGCTGAAGGACCATTTACTAGCGATGGCTGTTAAAGGGTAGATGTTCAGATGAGCTCATCTCCAGGGCGCCTGGTTCCGTCTCTCTTCCTAGTGATCCTGCTGGTTTTCCTGTCGCTGCTTTAAAGTCTGCAGTGAAATTTTTTTCTTTTCATTTGGAAGACAAAATGTTCAACATGATAATTTTTGAAGAGATGAAAATACGACACTAGAGGTCAGAAGGTTGGGCGGAAGTTTTCTTGTCTTGTGGAAGGATGAAACCTTTTAACTCTGACAGTTCAAAGCTGAAGAATGAGATGATCCTCCCCAAAGGGATGGCGAGGTCCAGACAATAAACCTGAGTGTTTTTGTGTCCGGTATTAAAACATGTTCCATGCTTTTCCTTCTGCAACAGTTCATCACACCTGCTCAGTGAAACCTCGGCGTAAAGGAGGTGAAGCCGTGCCTCAGTGACTCTACTTTGGTGTTTTAGAGACTAACAGTTTTAGATGAATATACAGTGCACACGTACGCGCAAACGTGTGTATAAACACTTAATACACATGTGTGCGTGTATGGAGACTTTTTAGTGCTTTGGGTTCATATACTTTTAGTATTTTGCAGAGATCGTGTCTGTATATAAACCAGATCCTCCTGTAATAAAGAACTAAAGGCTGACTGTTGTCACGTGACCTGTATCCGTCTGTCCCATGATGGAACCTGCCTGGAACATCTGGTCTACAGAAAAAGCAAAACAGCTCACAGAACTGGCCCAGTTTAGACCCAAAAATGACAATAAATAATGAAAATGTGTGCCACAGTAGAAAAATGGACGAACTTTCTATTGGTCATTGACAGTTTCACTCAGCGTCATCAGAATGCATCAAAAATATTTAAACCAACAAACTACACACAGAACCGCAAAGTTTAGAGCTTAAAGGGAGCGAGAGGTGAAGATTTAAAGCTCAACGCAGCTGAAGAAGAAGTTCCAAAAAGGAGAATATCATGTGTGGTGTTTTACCGCCACCCGGTGGACACGCGTGGAACTGCAGACAATAGTTAAACGCGCTCCGACACATTCTGACCTCTGCTGCTCCTCCTGGACTCCAGGGCTGCAGAAATATGCTGCTTTTACAAGTCTTTCAAAATCTGTGAGGCATCATAAATCTTATTTATTTAGCTTGGTTGAATAATGGTGGAGAATGGTGTCCGAAAAGCGTCTTTATTTTAAAGTGAACAAGAACAGTTCGGTCCGCGTTCACAGAGAGGCGGAGAGACCTCGAGAGAGTCCAAAACAAGTCCGCAAGGAAAACTAATAGTCAAGCCACAGAAGTCAGGGTTTGGCGATGAGGCCGCGAAAACCCTCCGCCGCTGGCAGACGGGAGTTCTGTCCTTAAATCTAACGGGAGATTGAAGAGAGACCGCAGGTGCGTGTGTCTGCGGGGCCAGCTGTGGCTGATGAGCGGCTCCTCCACGCCCCCTGCAGGTAGATACCAGCAACAAGGTCCCAGAAACTGGGAACCCAACAAACCAGTTTTTAAAAGTATTCCTTTCAGACTAAGCAGGAAGACTGAAGACCGACAAGGTGAGTAAACGAAGAGCATTATTGAAAAGAATTGACATTGTGTTTGGAGATAAAATCAAGATTTGAATCAACTAGACGTTATATTTAGTTTTAGCACAAAACATCATTATACATTATAAATGAATCGGTCTTATTTAACTTTCTTATAGTCTGGCTTTAGTTATAGTTGAATAGTCTTTCTAAGTGAAGTTTAGTTTATGTTTCTGCTCTTTGCTACTGATCCTAAAAGAACTTTAAACCCTCCCAGAATGCTTTAATGGGTAGTAATATACGCCATAAAGCTGTTGATTAGGTTTTAAAAGTGAAAGTATTCTCTTCAGACGAAGCAGGAAGAGCGACATTTTTGTGACAGGTGAAAAGCTCTTAGAGTTATTAGAGTTGTTCAACAGTCCAGGTTATAGCTGGATATTTTGTTATACCTGTCAAACAACATCTAATCGTGTGCAAATTAACATCTCTCAGCGGACCAATTTAAGACAATAAACTTTCAAAATAACTAAATAAATAAATCCACACAGGATCACAGGACACCAGCAGGATTTTTGGTTCATGTTGCACGTTTTCTCACAGTGGTTTATTGTTCTATGTTGTGGAACCACTGTGAAAGAAATGCAGGAGTGGGTGTCATTTCTTTCATCTATTTTAAATAGAGCAGTGATCTTTGAGAACTTGGATTATAGAAATAATTGAAGAGGGGAACAAATGAGGGGAGTTAAAAAGTCCTGACTAGTATGTTTATGTAGCACCAAATAATTTATTGGCTGAGCTGAAGACAGTCCTTTCACCATGTTGGCCTGTGGAAAACCAGTGTTGTCGGGCCCGATGGACCAGCGTCCCGTCGTTGCCGGACCACCGTTGGCCACAGTTGGGTTTTGGGATCAAAGTGGGGGCGTTTCCTGTATCCGGTTCTCCTCACGGATCCATGACTACAACATGTTGCTGCAAGTGCAGAGACGTTTGCTCTGGAAAGAACTTTAGAGCACATTCAGTGTGCTGCAGGATGAGGGGCTGGAAAAGGTGCCAGTTCTTTTCTCACTGCAGGGAACAGTTAAAAAAAGCAGCTTAAACTCTGAAAACATGAAAATGATACAGAGACATCATTGATTTATTGATTCAGTTGTTAGCCAGAATGTATTAGAAATGTTCCTGTTTGATAAAAATGCAGTGAATTGGGATTATTTAACTACAACCTCTACAGATTTTTTACCTTCATCACAGTCTCATCACTATTTCTGATGTTTCCTCAGGATGGACGAGGACAGAGCAGAGTCCACAGTGCCCAGCTGTGTGTCCCTGAAGAGTGACCGGTCCATAATAGATCAATAACTTCAGAAGTTCAGAGAAAATGTAAGAAAACTAAAGCGTGATGATGTGTTTGTGTGCCAGCTGTTAGTCACATTAACAGCAGCAGGTTGTGAGTTTATTATTGGAGATGTTTAACACTTAAACCTCAGACAGTCATATAGTTACATACTTAATGTGAATATTGTTGATTAGAAACAAGAATCATGTTTAAACTGAAAGATGAATTCAGACATAAATGCTGGAACAATATTGAGTCTTGATCAGGTTCTTTCATCCTATAAATCAAAGGACTAATAGAGATGTGTTTCATAGTGAGAGGGGGGAGCACATCCTATCAAACTGGGACCAGTCAGCTCCACCAGGAGAGTCCTCTTGTTCACAATCTGGAAGCAGATCTGGAGATGCTGAAATGAAGCCCAAACAAAGTAAAACTGTTCAATATAAAATTGAACTTGTGATGTCATGAATTTGTAGTTGTGTTGATGATTTATGATAGATGGAAATCATTGGTTTACTTATTTTCAGGAGGTGATCTGCAGGAGGTGATAGAAGGTCATAAGATCAGTCTGAAGAGAGATGTGAACATGTGACTGAAGGAACTAATGAAGCAGGAAGTGGAACCCTGCTGATCAAGATCTACACTGAGCTCTACATCACTGAGGGACAAAGTGAGGAGGTGGACACACAACATGAGGTGAGACAGCTTGAGAGAACCTCCAAGAAGAACATCCAGGACACCCCAATCAAGTGCCAGGACATCTTCAAAGTCTTATCTGAGCAACAGAGACACATCAGAGTGGTTCTGACCAACGGTGTCGCCGGCGTTGGAAAAACCTTCTCAGTGCAGAAGTTCAGTCTGGACTGGGCAGAAGGTTTGGAGAACCAAGACATCAGTCTGGTGCTTCCGCTCTCATGCAGGGAGCTGAACTTGATCAGAGATGAGCAGCACAGTCTTCTCTCACTGCTTCATGTTTTCCATCCAACATTACAGAAGATCAGAGCAGAAGATCTGACTGTCTGGAAACTTCTGTTCATCTTTGATGGCCTGGATGATGAAAGCAGATTTCACTGGATTTCAACAACCATCAGGTCATCTCTGATGTCACACAAGTATCGTCAGTTGGCGTGCTCCTGGTGAACCTCATCCAGGGGAACCTGCTTCCCTCAGCTCTCATCTGGATCACCTCCAGACCTGCAGCAGCCTATCAGATTCCTCCCTCGTGTGTTGACAGGATCACAGAAGTACGAGGCTTCACTGACTCCCAGAAGGAGGAGTACTTCAGGAGGAGGTTCAGTGATGAAGATCTGTCCAAGAGAATCATCTCACACATCAAGGCCTCCAGGAGCCTCCACATCATGTGTCTGATCCCAGTTTTCTGCTGGATCACTGCTATAGTTCTGGAGGACATGATGACCAGAGACCAGAGAGGAGAGCTGCCCCAAACCCTGACTGACCTCTACTCACACTTCCTGAGGGTTCAGATAAAGAGGAAGAAGCAGAAGTATGGAGGAAAGCAGAGACCAGAGGAACTGACTGAGACTGATAAAAAATTCCTTCGGAAGTTGGGTCGGCTGGCGTTTGAACATCTGGAGAAAGGAAACATCATGTTCTACTCAGAAGACCTGGAACAATGTGGACTGGACGTCTCCGAGGTGTCGGTGTACTCAGGAGTTTGTACAGAGATCTTCAAAAGAGAGAGTGTGATCTTCCAGAAATCAGTCTACTGCTTTGTTCATCTGAGCATTCAGGAGTTTCTGGCTGCCGTCTACATGTTCCACTGTTACACCAGAAAGACACAGTGGTTTAAAATAAGTTCCTAAAATATTGAAACCAAACCGTTTTTCCAGGTTTGCTGGGTTGTTTACAAATTACGATCCAGTCACATCTCTTGAACTTCCTCTGGAGAGCACTAATGGAATCTCTTGAAAGTGAAAATGGCCACCTGGACTTGTTTGTTCGCTTCTTCATGGTCTCTCTCTGGAGTCCAATCAGAGGATCTTGGGTGGACTGTTGGATCAGACGGAGAACCATCCAGAAACCATCCAGAAGGTCCTCAACAACCTGAAGGAGGTGAACAGTGATGAAATCTCCCCAGACAGAAGCATCAACATCTTCCACTGTCTGATGGAGATGAAGGATCAGTCAGTCCATCAGGAGATCAAGAGTTCCTGAAGTCAGAGAAGAAATCAGAGAGGAGACTGTCAGAGATCCACTGTTCAGCTCTGGCCTACCTGCTGGAGACATTGAGTCATGGCTGGTAGAAGCCAGTCAACTCCCGCTCATCTGCTGCATCACTCACTGACCACTGGTGAAGAGCATCTGTGGAAACATCTGCCGTCTACTCCGTCTATAGATGAAAAATTCAGTTTTTAAAAAGCGGTGGTGGACTTTCAGGAGATCAGTCGATGGTCGACAAAGCAGAAGCAGCTTTGCCTTGAAGTTAAAATAGTTCCTGGTATCATCGGTGTGTGTGTATATTTAATAACACAATCTCAAGGTTTATTTTAAATAAAAGAACACCATGAGGTCACCTGATAACAAACCAAACTAATTGGGGACTAAACTAATTTTTGTTGCAAGAACTTTGGCTCTTCAGAAATTTCTATGTTGGCTTCCACAGATTGTGCATCCACTAAAAACTCAGTTTTTGAGGAACTACCAGGAGTGGCTGGAGTTGAGGCCAATGATGCTATAGACATATAGCTACATATAGATCACTGCTATCCTCAACCCAAAAGACCACCAGTTGGTGTAGCAATACTAAAGATAGGAGGTTGTTGTCGTTGCGCAGACGCGGAGTGATATCACGCACAAACGTGCCCTATGTTCTATATACCGTATTTTCACGACCATAGGTACTGATACTGATGTGTGTATGTCTGTTATAGTGGAAAAATCACATGTTCATATATCCTCTTTCATATGTTATTAAGTTACATGTTCATATATCCTCTTTCATATGTTATTAAGTCACATGTTCATATGTCCTCTTTCATATGTTATTAAGTCACATGTTCATATGTCCTCATTCATATGTTATTAAGTCACATGTTCATATGTCCTCTTTCTGTCACGGAGGGGGGTGAACAGGACCCGAACGCAGGCCAGGACACAGTAGTAAAATAGTCACAGGTTTTATTTACGGGGGAAGGGGAGCAACACAAGGAAGACGCGGGCAGCCCTCCAGGACAGCCGAGCACAGGGAACTGAAGCGGCCCTCCAGGGCCACAGGAAACTCGGAACAGAAGCAGTCCTCCAGGACCGCAGAGAACCCGGAACAGAAGCAGTCCTCCAGGACCGCAGAGAACTCAGGAACAGCAGTCCTCCAGGACCGCAGAGAACTCAGGAACAGCAGTCCTCCAGGACCGCAGAGAACTCAGGAACAGAAGCAGTCCTCCAGGACCGCAGATCCAAGACACGACGAGGGAACCCGAACAAACACCCTCACACGACGAAGGAAGACAAACAGACAGCCTGGAGACCAACAGAACACACTGACAAGACTAACAGAACAGCCACACAACACAAACAGACACCCTGGCACTGACAGGCAGGCACAACCTGCTTAAATAGGCAGCCCAATGTAAATTGCCTACAGGTGTGCCTGCCAGCAGTGCCAGCTGCAACCAATTGTGCCCCACACCACCCCCTACAGCACAATGACCGACACAACCCCAAAACCCTGACACTTTCATATGTTATTAAGTCACATGTTCATATATCCTCTTTCATATGTTATTAAGTCACATGTTCATATATCCTCTTTCATATGTTATTAAGTCACATGTTCATATATCCTCTTTCAAATGTTATTTGTTGTGGTTCGGTTTCTGGTCGGCACTCGGACTTCTCACCTCCCCCTCTACCTGCAGGAACGGCATTCATTTTTGTGATGTTAGATTTGATATTTTCTTAATTTGAAACGTTACTGTGTTTGCTTATGTGTTTATCTGCTTTGTGTTATGTGACTGAGGATCAAAACATTTTTACATGTACATTTTGGCAAAAGTTAAAAATACATTTGTGTAATGCTAATAGTTTAATATCATACTGTCGAAATATTTGCATGAGTTTATGTAATGACAGAAACTACATTTTGGGTACAAATAAAGTTGATGAGTCCTTATATTTTCTGTTAAGTTTAAATGTATTTTGTTTTTTATTTTACTCTTTATTTGCATATTTGAATGAAACTTGAACGCAGTTGTCGTCTCCTTTGTTTACTTCCGGTTATTGTCGCTAATTTCCGGTCTCGTGAGCTAACTCTCGCTAGCTTGTCACTGACGGTGGTTGTCAGCGCAGCATCAGCGAGTCTCCAGCCCTGACGCGGCTGCCTGGACAAGGTGAGCTGGATGACCCGGAGAAGCGTCCTTTTAGTCCGTTTTTGCGAGGATGACAGAAACGGGAACCTTTGGGCAGGTCCTGTGAAGTTGGACACGTCGGTGATTGAGAAGTGGAAGGAAAACGACCCTTAAATAGCTTTTTAGCACTTAAATGACAGATATCACAGAAAAAGAGCTCATCAATAACTGTAAATGAGCCAGACTTGCTGGTCAAACCAGGCTTTTGTAGGAAATCTGGCCTCGTTTTAAGTTTTTTAAATGCATTTTTCTTAAACTCTTAGAACACAGAGGAACTCTTGTATTGGGGCAGAAAAGGTACATTTTTATCTGGTAAAATTCAGTCAAAAGACCATTAAAAGCATGAATAAATTGAATCATGTAGATTCTAATGACATAAGCTGGAGCTCCTACAGTTACAGCCCATAATGAGGCTGCTGCAACTGTTTCTGTGAAAGTGAACTTTTATACAGTTTACATTCTGCAGATTTCTGTCAAATTCCAATGCAAACATTCACGTTAATCGATATAATAGAAATCTGTTACACATCATGGATCAGTCAGTAATCTTGGACAACAGCAACGTTTAATCCTGGATCACTGCTCGATATATTTAAATGAACAAAGACAGCTGATACTGATTTAAGGCAGAATTTGTGCATTTTGATGATCACATTCATCGGATTTTTAACCACTGATGGAAACATATTGATTCATTTAAATCAGGGGTGTCAAAGTCAAATGGACGGAGGGCCAAATAAAAATGTAGCTCCAAGCCGAGGGCCAGACTGATCGAATGTTCATTGAAAAATTTTAAAATGACTAGTGCAGGGGTCACCAACCTTTTTGAAAACGAGAGCTACTTCCTGGGTACTGAATAATGTGAAGGGCTACCAGTTTGATACACATCTGAAATAGCCAATTTGCTCAATTTACCTTAACTAAATGTCATTATTAATACCGTATGGGCCCGAATATAAGACGGTGTTTTTTGCATTGAAATAAGACTGAAAAAGAGGGGGTCGTCTTATAATCAGGGTCGTCTTATATTCGGGCCAATACGGTGGATCCAGTCCATTCGGGCCTCAGTCCGACCGGGATTTCCTAAAACACAAGCTCAGGACGAAGCTAATGCTGGTGCACAACTGGACCTTACTGGTCTGACAATGTTCAAAATAAATTAAAAATACATTAAATATATCAGTCGGTGCACAATGAATTTGACACGGTTCTGCTTTATGTTGAATGAGTGACATTGAATAATTATTTGATCTAATCAAGTGTTACTCTTTGTTTCCTTCGCAACAGGAAAAAATACATTTCACATTGGAGATGTGGAACCAGAGAAGGATCCAAACGCTGCGGAATAGGCTTCCTCCTCAAATGGGGTGAAATCCGTAAATGTCTGGTCATCGGCGAAGTCGCGGCCCAGGCTTTGGTCGGCCGGGTCCATTTCCCCACTTTCTTGTCTTTCTCGCTCCTCCTGTGAGGGATGAAGGTGAAGAGTGGGAATAGA
Source organism: Takifugu flavidus (assembly GCF_003711565.1). NCBI lineage: Eukaryota > Metazoa > Chordata > Actinopteri > Tetraodontiformes > Tetraodontidae > Takifugu > Takifugu flavidus. The sequence continues at coordinate 15,699 of NW_026622055.1, read as the reverse complement.
AGAAATTCTGCTGAGCCAAGAGAACTTGTTGACCACCTCACCTCGGGGCTTCCCATTAAAAACTCTACGAGGGAGCTGGATCTCTCTCGGGTCTGGACCCCCTCCAGGATCTTATACACCATCGACCGACCGGCAGAACTTTTCCGTCACTGTCTTTTCCAGCCTTGTCTGTTTGTGCGACAAGAACGGGGTGAAAATGGACCGGTGGGATGGGAAAAACCCTGAAAGGCTCAAAGGCTTTGATCATACGACACCTCCAGGTGGCGCCGGAGCTCTGCCGTCCTGTCCTCGGACACAGCGAAGCCCATGAGCGTCACCTGCACCGAGGCCCCCTGCAACAGCACCGGTTGGTTGACAAGCGCCCCGTCACTCAGGGTGGCGTGCGGGCCCGGACCTGGTAGTTGGTGGAGTTTCCTGTCCATTGAGCCAGTTGACCGCAGAACCTCAGGGCTGGAACTGGAGGGTCGGTCTGAGCACCATGACACTGCGCTGGTGGATCCCTGTGGAAGTCAAAGGAACCGGTGCTGACGTCTGTACTTTTGAGGAGTTGTTGCATGGGAATCTTCTAGTTTTGCCCTCACTGATTGTGTTTCATTGTGTTTGAGGAGGGAGCAGAAGGTGCTGATTCTTTAGATTAGCCGGGTTCTGGATGGGGGTCGGTCAGGACACATCAATGAGAAGAGTTCAGTGGGTTCTAGTTCTATAGTTGCTGCTGCGGCTGAAGGCAATGCGTACCAGCAACATCAGTTGTAATAGAATCTAACGCGCTTGTAATGTCTGTTGCTTTCCATCAAAGCTTCTTTGATCTTTCATCCTGAAAAACCTCACCACACACACACACACACACAAACACAGCCCTGGTGTCCCAGGTTGTCCTGCTGGATTACGGCGGTGTGTCGCTGCGCCCCCTGCCGTTGGCTCCTGCAACTGCTATCGGGGGAGGGAGTTGAGGCGTGCGGGCTGCAGCCAATTAACCAGGTAAACTGCTGCGGTTTTAGTGCCGTTTTCCTGTTACTGCTCATGTTGGCTTTGTTTCTTTTAAGGCTTCTCATAGGCCGCTGTTTGCCCTGTCGTGCCTCTTGGTCGTTGGTTTTTTTTCTTTGCTGTGGTTTTTTTAATTCTGCGTTTCTCAGACATTTCGTAAACAGTGGTTCGGTTTGTTTAACTTACACCCTGACCTGCCCGCGGAGCCTTCTGACCCATAGGTTAGTACGGCAGTTATTGCGGAGGCCAATGAGCTTGTACATAGACATGTGGTTGTTTTTTATTGCATTAGTATCGTAAGTATTTAAGGGTGCAGTGACCGTTGTCACCACTAGTGGGCGGACTTTCCCTCTATTTAGCTGCAGCCCTGAGGTTTGGACTTTACATCCCTTTCCCGAGCTATACACACTTTCTTTATCAAGAAGTAAATAATTAATTCATTGTGTATTTATCTGTGCCTCAGATGGTGAGGAAAAAGTAGTCTTTAGATGCAAGTCCTCAGGTGATGAGTAGCTTCCTCAAGATCTGCCACTTGCACCTTTGCTGGTTTTGCCACCTGCCAGGTCGTTGACTTAAGTGACCATTTTCTTCCACGGAGCCTCCGTGTTGGCAGTGCAGCATATCTCATATCCTCAGAGGATTTCTGCAGTTTCCACCCTGTTTATCACCAGCTCGTAAGAGTCTGCCACCTTCTTCCTTTCTTGGAATGGACTCTAAATCTGTGGTCTCCGGTGGTTCAGCAGCAGCCCCTCCATGGTCTTCATCACATGTGGCATTTAGCAGACTGGGAGACTATAAGATGGTTTCCACAGACCCTCTGATTCAGCATGATGTGCTGCAGAAGCCCATTGCACCGACTCTCAGGAGTCGAGCGAAACTCCATCTGGACCTGCTGCTTTGGGATGAGGCCTCCTCAGCTACAGATAGTTTCACAAAGCTGTTATTGACGGCCTAAACACGTTTCCACCTCGAAGTGATGAGGCTGAAGGACCGTTTACTAGGATGGCTGTTAAAGGGTAGATGTTCAGATGAGCTCATCTCCAGGCGCCTGGTTCCGTCTCTCTTCTAGTGATCCTGCTGGTTTTCCTGTCGCTGCTTTAAAAGTCTGCAGTGAAATTTTTTTTCTTTTCATTTGGAAGACAAAATGTTCAACATAATTTTTGAAGAGATGAAAATACGACACTAGAGGTCAGAAGGTTGGGCGGAAGTTTTCTTGTTGTGGAAGGATGAAACCTTTTAACTCTGACAGTTCAAAGCTGAAGAATGAGATGATCCTCCCCAAAGGGATGGCGAGGTCCAGACAATAAACCTGAGTGTTTTTGTGTCCGATTATTAACATGTTCCATGCTTTTCCTTCTGCAATAGTTCATCACACCTGCTCAGTGAAACCTCGGCGTAAAGGAGGTGAAGCCGTGCCTCAGTGACTCTACTTTGGTGTTTTAGAAACTAACAGTTATTAGATGAATATACAGTGCGCACGTACGCGCAAACGTGTGTAAAACACTTAACGTGTGTGCGTGTATGTAGACTTTTTAGTCCTTTGTGTTCATATACCTTTTAGTATTTTGCAGATTCGTGTCTGTATATTAACCAGATCCTCCTGTAATAAAGAACTAAAGGCTGACTGTTGTCACGTGACCTGTATCCGTCTGTCCCATGATGGAACCTGCCTGGAACATCTGGTCCACAGAAAAAGCAAAACAGCTCACAGAACTGGCCCAGTTTAGACCCAAAAATGACAATAAATAATGAAAATGTGTGACACAGTAGAAAAATGGACGAACTTTCTATTGGTCATTGACAGTTTCACTCATCGTCATCAGAATGCATCAAAAATATTTAAACCAACAAACTACACACAGAACCGCAAAGTTTAGAGCTTAAAGGGAGCGACAGGTAAAGATTTAAAGCTCAACGCAGCTGAAGAAGTTCCAAAAAGAGGAGAAATATCATGTGGTGCTTTACCGCCACCCGGTGGACACGCGTGGAACTGCAGACAATAGTTAAACGCGCTCCGACACATTCTGACCTCTGCTGCTCCTCCTGGACTCCAGGGCTGGAGAAATATGCTGCTTTTACAAGTCTTTCAAAATCTGTGAGGCATCATAAATCTTATTTATTTAGCTTGGTCGAATAACAGTGGAGAATGGTGTCCGAAAAGCGTCTTTATTTTAAAGTGAACAAGAACAGTTCGGTCCGCGTTCACAGAGAGGCGGGAGAGACCTCGAGAGAGTCCAAAACAAGTCCGCAAGGAAAACTAATAGTCAAGCCACAGAAGTCAGGGTTTGGCGATGGGCCGAAAACACTCCGCCGCTGGCAGACGGGAGTTCTGTCCTTAAATCTAACGGGAGATTGAAGAGAGACCGCAGGTGCGTGTGTCTGCGGGGCCAGCTGCGGCTGATGAGCGGCTCCTCCACGCCCCCTGCAGGTAGACACCAGCAACAACGGTCCCAGAAACTGGGAACCCAACAAACGAGTTTTTCAAAGTATTATTTTCAGACTAAGGAGGAAGACTGAAGACCAACAAGGTGAGTAAACGAAGAGCATTATTGAAAAGAATTGACATTTGTGTTTGGAGATAAAATAAGACAAATGTTAAGAATAATTCAGTTGCATTCAGATTGATGATGGTCGTTCAAACTGTTGCTCTACGGGTGTTGAATTAGCTTTTCCAGGAAATGAGCTACATTTTGTGTTGAGGTAGATTCTCAGATAAGTTGATTAGAAATCCCAAAGTTTGACTCACTATTTTGTTTCATACACAACAGACTGTCTGATAGTTTTCTTTCAAAGAGTCATTGGGAAGTTGTGGCCTCAGCAATGACGTCAAACCCTTCTCATCTACGGGAGCTGAGCTTTAAGCAAGAACAAAAGCCTGACAGATGCTGGAGTAAAGTTACTGTCTTCTGCAATGATGCATCCAAACTGCAGACTGGAGACGCTCAGGTCAGGAGGCCTTTGTTGGTGCTTTTCTAAATTTCTTTACATTTTCTGCTTTTTCTCTTCATTTTCATATTTAGAAATGTGTTTTTATTTTCCCCATTTATTGGTTTTCTAGGTTGTCACGATGCAGTTATCAGAGATCAGCTGTGTCTCTCTGGCCTCGGCGCTGAGGTCCAATCCCTCCATCTGAGGGTTCTGGAGCTGAGTGGGAACCAGCTGAAGGGTCCAGCAGTGAAGCTGCTCTGTGGTTTTCTCAGGATCCTCTCTGTAAGCTGGAGACTCTCAGGTCAGCTTTCTTTATCTTCGACATTACAACTAAACAATGAAAGGCTTCAAGATAAACTCCATTGACTTTTGGAGAAGAGAAGTGTAGTATGAATTTAAATGAGCCATTGAAAGACAATTTTATAGATACTTTTTAACTATGTTGTTGCTGTAATATCCAGTTTATCAGTGGGGGGGCAGAGCTCTCCTGACTCCAAGGGCCCTGATTAAATAATGAAATAAAATGAAATACTGATTTTGAGCAAGTGTAATATGACCTCCAATAAGAGATCATTTCTTGCCATGATTCCTTATCCAGCCTGAGTGACTGCAGTTTATCAGAGATCAGCTGTGACTCTCTGGCCTCGGCGCTGAGGTCCAATCCCTCCCATCTGAGGGTTCTGGAGCTGAGTGGGAACCAGCTGAAGGATCCAGCAGTGAAGCTGCTCTGTGGTTTTCTCCAGGATCCTCTCTGTAAGCTGGAGACTCTCAGGTCAGCTTTCTTTTATCTTCGACATAACAACTAAACAATGAAAGGCTTCAAGATAAACTCCATTGACTTTTGGAGAAGAGAAGTGTAGTATGAATTTAAATGAGCCATTGAAAGACAATTTTATAGATACTTTTTAACTATGTTGTTGCTGTAATATCCCAGTTTATCAGTGGGGGGCCAGAGCTCTCCTGACTCCAAGGGCCCTGATTAAATAATGAAATAAAATGAAATACTGATTTTGAGCAAGTGTAATATGACCTCCAATAAGAGATCATTTCTTGCCATGATTCCTTATCCAGCCTGAGTGACTGCAGTTTATCAGAGATCAGCTGTGACTCTCTGGCCTCGGCGCTGAGGTCCAATCCCTCCCATCTCAGAGAACTGGACCTGAGTGGGAACCAGCTGAAGGATCCAGCAGTGAAGCTGCTCTGTGGTTTTCTCCAGGATCCTCTCTGTAAGCTGGAGACTCTCAGGTATGCAGTGAATTAAATACTGAAATGAAAAAGACTGAAAGCTGATCTGTTTATGGTGGCAGAAGGAACTGCCGGCTTTTCTAAACCAACACTAAATGATGACTGTGTGTGCAAGAACTGTAAAATGGCATCTTTTATATGTCATTCAGATTAAACTACTGCAGTTTATCAGCGATCAGCTGTGACTCTCTGGGCTCGGCGCTGAGGTCCAATCCCTCCCATCTGAGGGTTCTGGACCTGAGTGGGAACCAGCTGAAGGATCCAGGAGTGAAGCGGCTCTGTTCTGGACTGGAGAGTCCAAACTGTAAAATGGAGACGCTCAGGTCAGTCTTCATATTTCTACTATATACCAGCTGCTAAGATGGTGAAGTGAGGCTGTTTTCAATACTGCTGTGATGCACGACATTAAAAAAATTCCTTGTAATATCGTGAATTCAGGTCTGACCCAACTAAGAACTAACGTAGTTTAGTTACTGACGCAGATAACATGCAGACCTGCACCGTATAACCTTATCCTGCATTTTTCAGATTGCGTTACTGCAGGTTATCAGAGATCAGCTGTGACTCTCTGGCCCGGCGCTGAGGTCCAATCCCTCCCATCTGAGGGTTCTGGAGCTGAGTGGGAACCAGCTGCAGGATTCAGGAGTGAAGCTGCTCTGTGGTTTTCTCCACTTTCCAAACTGCCGACTGGAAACTCTGAGGTAAACACCATTCTCAAAAAATGTCCATTATTCCATCCGAGGGTCCTCACACTTTCTGAGTGTGTGTGTTGTGCCCAGTTCCTTCAGGAGGGAGGGCCACACGGTGACCACTTATCATGATAAATTGATTTAAGGACAATGAAAAAGCCGACAGATGGTAACCAAAATTAGACAAAACTACATGAGGGTGCCTGGTAGACACCAGCAACGAGGAGGGAGATGGTGAGGGAGACAGGAAGTCATCTAAGACAGGTTGTGCCTTTAAAGATGAGCCACAGGTGAGATGGATCTCCATGATGAGATGGGAGGGAAAGAGGTGGGGAGAACCTGGGAAGAGTGAGGGCCATAACAATATATATTTCCTCTGGAACAGTGCAAACCTGAGAGGTTGGAATTGTGGTAATTACATATTACTATCATTTTTTAACCTGTAACTAAATTAAATATTTACAGATCATGCCTTTGAGTAACCTTTCAGATTAATACTGGTTTCACTTATAACCTTATAAAAGTTTCCCTTCTTTATTTAGATTAGAGTGCTGCAGGTTATCAGAGATAAGCTGTGACTCTCTGGCCTCTGCTCTGAGGTCCAATCCCTCCCATCTCAGAGAACTGGACCTGAGTGAGAACCAGCTGAAGGATCAGGAGTGAAGCTGCTCTGTGGTTTCTGCAGGATCCTCTCTGTAAGCTGGAGACTCTCAGGTCAGTCAGAGATGATCCAGTACTTTCCCAGGTGTAACTAGTTAGACAATAAATGTTTTCATATTTGATCTTTGTTATAAAACATAGTGTTACAGTTCTCGGAAAAAAAGACCACACAGGATAGATTGCAGGATTAAACTGGTTGTGGAAATCTGTCCATGTGAGGATGGTCATCAATGACTAGAAAGGAAGTATCAGTTGTAGATTTGTCTTGTTTTATTTTAGGCTGGCCACAAATCCGCCCAAACATTCAGACTAATCAAAAATGGTTCTTCCTGTCTTTTAAAGATCAGAAGGAAAACTAGAAAACCCCAAAAGAAAGCTGCTGCAGTGTGCCATGCCCCTTCTCTACTGAGAAAACCCATCCCAAAAAAGAAAAAAGCCCAAGTGTGAAGTGAGCACCCTGTTAAACCTTGGTACCGAAAGCCTGCAGTCATTCTCATCTTAGGTGGCTTCATTCCCAGCCAGAAGCCCAACCTGCCTCCCTCTTAAAGGGGCAGCAGGTCAGTCCAACCACAGAAAACCAATGTTTTCTGGCAGCATTGAGCTTGCAGTGGGGCAATCAAACACACTGTGGGGTGGCTCTCTTTCCTTTTCTCATCTGGAGAACAAGTGACACCAGCTGCCAATCATTGTTGGAGAAATGTGCAGTCAGGGGAACTATGCGTCCAGACTATAGCCACCCCTTCCAGCATCCAGCAGTGTCTAAAACCTTTGATTTGGTTTCACCAGAGAGTGTAGGGATTGCAGGGTCGGTGCAGCATCGCCCACAAGCTATCAGGAGTGGGTCGCTTTGTCCCAACTCCTGACAAGAGTTGAGTGCTATTGAGAAATGTGGTCTCACAAACTTGGAAGGTATTTTGACCCACACACACTTTACATACGGTGTAGATCTTGTCCAACCGCCCTGAAAGAACCCAAAATACGAACATACGGCAGATAAGCCGGTGCAGGACCAGAGGTTTGTTGCTTGTAAGCTGTGTTTTGCTCTGGTACATGTTGATTTTTATTTGTCTTCTCTCAAAATACGGTAATTGTTATTTTAGACTAAGAGGCTGCAGTTTATCAGAGACCAGCTGTGATTCTGTGGCCTCAGCTCTGAAGTCCAACCTCTCCCATCTGAGGGTTCTGAACCTGAGCGCCAACACGTTGCAGGATTCAGGAGTGAAGCGGCTCTGTTCTGGACTGGAGAGTCCAAACTGTAAACTGGAGACGCTCAGGTCAGTCTTCATTTTTCTACCTATATACCAGCTGCTAAGATGGTGAAGTGAGGCTGTTCTCAATACTGCTGTGATGCACCACATTAAAAAAAATTCCTTGTAATGAAGGTCTGACCCAACTAAGAACTAACGTAGGTTTAGTACTGACGCAGATAACATGCAGACCTGCACCGTATAACCTTATCCTGCATTTTTCAGATTAGAATACTGCAGTTTATCAGAGATCAGCTGTGGCTCTCTGGCCTCGGCGCTGAGGTCCAATCCCTCCCATCTGAGGTTCTGGACCTGAGTTGGAACCAGCTGCAGGATTCAGGGGTGAAGCTGCTCTGTGATTTTTCTCCACTTTCCAAACTGCCGACTGGAAACTCTGAGGTAAACACCATTCTCAAAAATGTCCATTATTCATCCGAGGGTCCTCACACTTTCTGAGTGTGTGTGTTGTGCCCAGTTCCTTCAGGAGGGAGGGCCACACGGGGACCACTTATTCATGATAAATTGATTAAGGACAATGAAAAAGCCACAGATGGTAACCAAAATTAGACAAAACTAGGTGAGGGTGCCTGGTAGACACCAGCCAACGAGGAGGGAGATGGTGAGGGAGACAGGAAGTCATCTAAGACAGGTTGTGCCTTTAAAGATGAGCCACAGGTGAGATGGATCTCCATGATGATGAGATGGGAGGGAAAGAGGTCGGGAGAACCTGGGAAGAGTGAGGGCCATAACAATATATATTCTCCTCTGGAACAGTGCAAACCTGAGAGGTTGGAATTGTGGTAATTACATATTACTATCATTTTTAACCTGTAACTAAATTAAATATTTACAGATCATGCCTTTGATTAATGTTTCAGATAATACTTATAACCTTATAAAAGTTCCCTTCTTTATTTAGATTAGAGCGCTGCAGCTTATCAAAGATCAGCTGTGACTCTCTGGCCTCGGCGCTGAGGTCCAATCCCTCCCATCTCAGAGAACTGGACCTGAGTCAGAACCAGCTGCTGAGGATTCAGGAGTGAAGATGCTGTCTGATCTCGTAGAGAATCCACACTATGGGCTGGAGACATTGAGTCAGTAGCTGGTTGAAGCCAGTCAACTCCCGCTCATCTGCTGCATCACTCACTGACCACTGGTGAAGAGCATCTGTGGAAACATCTGCCGTCTACTCCCTCCATAGATGAAAAATTCAGTTTTAAAAAGCGGTGGTGGACTTTCAGGAACTCAGTCGATGGTCGACAAAGCAGAAGCTGCTTCGCCTTGAAGTTAAAATAGTTCCTGGTATCATCGGGGTTGTGTGTATATTAATAACACAATCTCAAGTTGTTTATTTTAATACAAAAACACCGTGAGGTCCACTGATAACAAACCAAACTAATTGGGGTCTAAACTAATTTTTGTTGCAAGAACTTTGGCTCTTCAGAAATTCTATGTTGGCTTCCACAGATTGTGCATCCACTAAAAACTCAGTGTTTTTGAGGAACTACCAGGAGTGGCTGGAGTGGAGGCCAATGACGCTATAGCTACATATAGGTACATATAGATCACTGCTATCCTCAACCCAAAAGACCACCAGTTGGCGCAGCAATAATAAAGATAGGAGATTGTGGTTGTTGCACAGACGCGGAGTGATATCACGCACAAACATGCCCTATGTTCTATATACCGTATTTTCGCACCATAGGTACTGATACTGTTGTGTGTATGTCTGTGTGTGATAGTGGAAAAATCACATGTTCATATATCCTCTTTCATATGTTATTAAGTCACATGTTCATATATCCTCTTTCAAATGTTATTTGTTGTGGTTCGGTTTCTGGTCGGCACTCGGACTTCTCACCTCCTCCCCTACCTGCAGGAACGGCATTCAGGGTTGGGCCGATCTCCGAAGAGCGCTGAGCCTCCAGCGCACCTGCAGCTCGTTACGCCTAAATCAGGAAGACAATAGTTAACAGCAAACGAAATTAAAAATAAAAAGAATAAGCTTAGAATAAGCAAGCGGTTGCGCAGTCAGTACACAGTCACAGATTTTCAATTAATTTTTATGCGCTTTTTTGTGATCTAGATTTGATATTTTTTTATTTGAAACGTACTGTGTTTGCTATGTGTTTATCTGCTTTTGTGTTATGTGGCTGAGGATCAAAACATTTTTACATGTACATTTTGGCAAAAGTTAATATACATTTGTGTAATGCTAATAGTTTAATATCATACTGTCGAAATATTTGCATGAGGAAGTTTATGTAATGAACAGAAATTACATTTTGGGGTTAGAAATATAAATTAAAGTTGATGAGTCCTTATATTTTGTTAAGTTTAAATTTTTTTTATTTATTTTACTCTTTATTTGCGTATTTGAATTAAACTTGAAAGCAGTTGTCGGGCTCCTTTGTTTACTTCGGTTAATGTCGCTAGTTTTCGGTCTCGTGAGCTAACTCTCGCTAGCTTGTCACTGACGGTGGTTGTCAGCGCAGCATCAGCGAGTTCTCCAGCCCGGACGCGGCTGCCTGGACAAGGTGAGCTGGATGACCCGGAGAGAAGCGTCCTTTTAGTCCGTTTTTGCGAGGATGACAGAAACGGGAACCTTTGGGCAGGTCCTGTGAAGTTGGACACGTCGGTGATTGAGGGGGAGAAGAAGAAGTGGAAGGAAACGCTTTTAGGACTTAAATGACAGAATATCACAGAAAAAGAGCTCATCAATAACGTAAATGAGCCAGACTTGCTGGTCAAACAACCGGTTTGTAGATGAAAATCTGGCCTCGTTTTAAGTTTTTTAATGCATTTCTTTAACTCTGAGAACCAGAGGAACTCTTGTATTGGGGGGGCAGAAAAGGTACATTTTATCCAGTAAAATTCAGTCAAAAGAGCAATAAAAAGCTGAAGGATCCAGCAGTGAAGCTGCTCTGTGGTTTTCTCCAGGATCCTCTCTGTAAACTGGAGACTCTCAGGTCAGTCAGAGATGATCCAGTACTTTCCCAGGTGTAACTAGTTAGACAATAAATGTTTACATGTTTGATCTTTGTTATAAACGTAGTGTTACAGTTCTTGGAAAAAAGACCACCAGGACAGATTTGCAGTATTAAATTGGTTGTGGAAATCTGTCCCATGTGAGGATGGTCATCAATGACTAGGAAGGAAGTATCAGTTGTAGATTTGTCTTGTTTTATTTTAGGCTGGCCACAAAACCGCCCAAACATTCAGACCAATCAAAAATGGTTCTTCCTGTCTTTTAAAGATCAGAAGGAAAACTAGAAAACCCCAAAAGAAAGCTGCTGCAGTGTGCCATGCCCCTTCTCTACTGAGAAAAGCCCAAGTGTGAAGTGAGCACCCTGTTAAACCTTGGTACCGAAAGCCTGCAGTCATTCTCATCTTAGGTGGCTTCATTCCAGCCAGAAGCCCAAACCTGCCTCCCTCTTAAAGGGGCAGCAGGTCAGTCCAACCACAGAAACCAATGTTTTCTGGCAGCATTGAGCTTGCAGTGGGGCAATCAAACACACTGTGGGGTGGCTCTCTTTCCTTTTATCATCTGGACAACAAGTGACACCAGCTGCCAATCATTGTTGGAGAACTGTGCAGTCAGGGGAACTATGCGTCCAGACTATAGCCACCCTTCCAGCATCCAGCAGTGTCTAAAACCTTTGATTTGGTTTCACCAGAGAGTGTAGGGATTGCAGGGTCGCTGCAGCATCGCCCACAAGCTATCAGGAGTGGGTCGCTTTGTCCCAAGTCCTGACAAGAGTTGAGTGCTATTGAGAAATGTGGTCTCACAAACTTGGAAGGTATTTTGACCCACACACACTTTACATACGGTGTAGATCTTGTCCAACCGCCCTGAAAGAACCCAAAATACGAACATACAGCAGATAAGCCGGTGCAGGACGAGAGGTTTGTTGCTTGTAAGCTGTGTTTTGCTCTGGTACATGTTGATTTTTATTTGTCGTCTCTCAAAATAATTGTTATTTTAGACTAAGTGGCTGCAGTTTATCAGAGACCAGCTGTGACTCTCTGGCCTCAGCTCTGAAGTCCAACCTCTCCCATCTGAGGGTTCTGGACCTGAGCGCCAACACGTTCCAGGATTCAGGAGTGAAGCGGCTCTGTTCTGGACTGGAGAGTCCAAACTGTAAACTGGAGACGCTCAGGTCAGTCTTCATTTTTCTACCTATATACCAGCTGCTAAGATGGTGAAGTGAGGCTGTTCTCAACACTGCTGTGATGCACGACATTAAAGAATTCCTTGTAATATCGTGAATTCAGGTCTGACCCAACTAAGAACTAACGTAGGTTTAGTACTGACGCAGATAACATGCAGACCTGCACCGTATAACCTTATCCTGCATTTTTCAGATTGCGTTACTGCAGTTTATCAGAGATCAGCTGTGACTCTCTGGCCTTGGCGCTGAGGTCCAATCCCTCCCATCTGAGGGTTCTGGAGCTGAGTGAGAACCAGCTGAAGGATTCAGGAGTGAAGCTGCTCTGTGGTTTTCTCCACTTTCCAAACTGCCGACTGGAAACTCTGAGGTAAACACCATTCTCAAAAATGTCCATTATTCCATCCGAGGGTCCTCACACTTTCTGAGTGTGTGTGTGTGTTGTGCCCAGTTCCTTCAGGAGGGAGGGCCACACGGTGACCACTTATTCATGATAAATTGATTTAAGGACAATGAAAAAGCCGACAGATGGTAACCAAAATTAGACAAAACTACGTGAGGGTGCCTGGTAGACACCAGCCAACGAGGAGGGAGATGGTGAGGGAGACAGGAAGTCATCTAAGACAGGTTGTGCCTTAAAGATGAGCCACAGGTGAGATGGATCTCCATGATGAGATGGGAGGGAAAGAGGTCGGGAGAACCTGGGAAGAGTGAGGGCCATAACAATAATCTTATTCTTTTGGAACAGTGCAAACCTGAGAGGTTGGAATTGTGGTAATTACATATTATTATCATTTTTTAACTGTAACTAAATTAAATATTTACAGATGCCTTTGATTAACGTTTCAGATTAATACTGGTTTCACTCATAACCTTATAAAGTTTTCCTTCTTTATTTAGATTAATTCACTGCAGCTTATCAAAGATCAGCTGTGGCTCTCTGGCCTCGTCGCTGAGGTCCAATCCCTCCCATCTCAGAGAACTGGACCTCAGCTTCAACAATCTGCAGGATTCAGGAGTGAAGCTGCTGTCTGATCTCGTAGAGAATCCACACTATGGGCTGGAGACATTGAGAAGTAGCTGGTTGAAGCCAGTCAACTCCCGCTTCATCTGCTGCATCACTCACTGACCACTGGTGAAGAGCATCTGTGGGAAAACATCTGCCGTCTACTCCGTCCATAGATGAAATAGTGTTGGACTTTCAGGAGATCAGTCGATGGTCGACAAAGCAGAAGCAGCTTCGCCTTGAAGTTAAATTAGTTCCTGGTATCACACAATGCATCTTTATAAAGTTCTAAATGGCTCCTCAGCCACTCTTATAAGCATGAAAACATTCTCTTGTCTCTTCAAATGTCTGTATTATACGTTACTATTTTACATCATGCCTTCAGAATCTTTAGGGTTTGTGTCACTTTAGTAAAATCAAAGCATTTTCTTTATGTGCCAGCAATTAGCACAATCTAAGAAGTCTTTGACACTAAACATATCGAGCTCCTATAGAACAAACTAAAGATTTGTTGTTATTAAGATAAAGAAATGCAACATTTCCCCAAGAGAAACGATGGCGATGGAAAAAGCCCGGCTGTGTGTGTGCATCACAGCAGGCGTGGGTTCTCCTCTCTGTCGTCATGCGGGTCTCCTTTGAAGGGCAGATGAGGAGGTTGGTTACAGATTCCCGTCAGAAAGATGATGATGGCGTGCCAAAGGTCATCACCGGGGTAACCAGGAAGAGGCAGAGTCAGTCTACTGTACGAGCGATGCCTGCTCCCTCCAGTTATCCTTCTCCTGTAAGGACGAGACATTTATGCCACTTTTGATCTTTTTTAAATCAGACTTTGGGTTGAGGACTCTGTTTGAACCATCTGACCTCATTGTAGTCGTTCTTGTTGCGCATGGTGTTAATGATGTAGTGGCTCCATCCACAGCCGGCTTGATCTCTGCGTACAGCTGATGGCTCGCTCCTCCCTCTTCTTGTGGTTTCACAGCTACTCACAGACACCAAAGCTCAGAACTCAAATGAAGCTATTTATGCTTCTATATCTCATGTGTTTAAATGTTTCTGGAAACGTACTGGCAGCGTGTGTGACTCGGGTCACCAGTCCGTGTCTCCCAGACTGTTTCTCAAACATCAGCTCACTGCGGGACTTCACACTGTAGTACTCTCTCAGCCAAGGCAATGTAGCCCACTGAGCTGGATCGCCGCGGTAATGCTCCATCCCAGTACGGCTCTGCATCAGCAGGGCGGGACATGATGCGGGGTAATCGCTCGAGGAAGAGCTGGCAGAAAAAGAAAAACAGGATTTGGAACACTGATACTGATGTGTGTATGTCTGTGTGTTATAGTGGAAAAACCACATGTTCATATATCCTCTTTCATATCTTAAGAACTCACATGTTCATATATCCTCTTTCAAATGTTATTTGTTGTGGTTCGGTTTCTGGTTGGCACTCGGACTCTCACCTCCTCCCCTACCTGAGCAGGAACGGCATTCAGGGGGGGCCGATCTCCGAAGAGCGCTGAGCCTCCAGCGCACCTGCAGCTCGTTACGCCTCTAAATCAGGAAGACAATAGTTAACAGCAAACGAAATAATTAAAATAAAAAGAATAAGCTTAGAAAAAGCAAGGGGTTGCGCAGTACACAGTCACAGATTCTAAATTTTAATTTTTATGCGCCTTTTTGTGATCTTTGATATTTTCTTAATTTGAAACTTTGCTGTGTTTGCTTATGGTTTATCTGCTTTGTGTTATGTGGCTGAGGATCAAAACATTTTTACATGTACATTTGGCAAAAGTTAAAAATTTGTGTAATGCTAATAGTTTAATATCATACTGTCGAAATATTTGCATGAGGTAGTTATGTAATGACAGAAACTACATTTTGGGTAGAAATAAAGTTGATGATGAGTCCTTATATTTCTGTTAAGTTTAAATTTTCATTTTATTTTACTCTTTATTTGCGTATTTGAATGAAACTTGAACGCAGTTGTCGGCTCCTTTGTTTACTTCTGGTTACTGTCGCTAATTTCCGGTCTCGTGAGCTAACTCTCGCTAGCTTGTCATGACGGTGGTTGTCAGCGCAGCATCAGCGAGTCTCCAGCCCGGACGCGGGCTGCCTGGACAGGTGAGCTGGATGACCCGAGAAGCGTCCTTTTAGTCCGTTTTTGCGAGGATGACAGAAACGGGAAACCTTGGGCAGGTCCTGTGAGTTGGACACGTCGGTGATTGAGAAGTGGAAGGAAACACCGACCCTTAAATAGCTTTTAGCACTTAAATGACAGATATCACAGAAAAAGAGCTCATCAATAACTAAATGAGCCAGACTTGCTGGTCAAAACCAGGCTTTTGTAGAAATCTGGCCTCGTTTTAAGTTTTTTTAAATGCATTTTTTAAACTCTTAGAACACAGAGGAACTCTTGTATTGGGGGCAGAAAAGGTACATTTTTATCTGGTAAAATTCAGTCAAAAGAGCACTAAAAGCATGAATAAACTGAATCATGTAGATTCTAATGACATAAGCTGGAGCTCCTACAGTTACAGCCCATAATGAGACTGCAAATGTTTCTGTGAAAGTGAACTTTTATACAGTTTAATTCTGCAGATTCTGTCAAATTTCAATGCAAACATTCACGTAATCGATATAATAGAAATCTGTTACACATCATGGATCAGTCATAATCTTGGACAACAGCACACTTTTAATCCTGGATCACTGCTCGATATATTTAAATGAACAAAGACAGCTGATACTGATTTAAGACAGAATTTGTGCATTTCGA
>NW_026622054.1:0-33677 GCF_003711565.1 Takifugu flavidus | reverse complement strand
CAGGAGGCTGCTGGTGCTTGCATGGCTGTGTACATCAGTGCTAATGCTAGTGGCTTCCTGTTTGAGGCATTAGCAAGTTGAAGTCTGGGACGGGGTTTTTTCATTTGGGGCGGAGTCATTAATCGTGTCACCTTGAACTGTCCCCCTAAAGGTGGTGTGTTTTATAACACAACTTGCATCAGTAATGCCACCACAGTGAAACTATCAGATGTTTTCAAACAACAAACCGATGGAGGGTGATGCTGCCAACCTCAGACAGGGTCCCGAGGAGGCTGAGAGGACATGTGCAAAGAAAGAGGATCCCCCATCAGAGGATGGAAGGGTATCCAGCATCCAGCGGTAGAGCTTCATCACTGCAGGGGCTCCTAACGGGCCGTGTCTGAAGACTGCCCGACCACAGCTGGACCAGCTGACCAGCAGCACGCTGGACCTGGTTTACATTAAACATCACAAATGGATGGTTGTGTGTAGTTATCATTGTGGTTATTATCATGTTATCGGTGGACCTTAGTGTCTGTCAACGACCTGCAGCCCTGCAGCACAGCAGAGGGGGCAGCAGGTTAGGGTTAGGGTTAGAACCACACAGCAGGTCTGAGTTTAAACTCTGGAGCATCTTCAAGGATCTTGCTTCATCTGGAGACTCTAGCGACCTGCAGGATTAAACCGAGGAGATGATGAATTGAATGAAAAAATGCACTATTCCAACCATGAACAGTTTCACCACCTGGTTGCACAACTATTGCTGGTTCTTCTCCAGCCTGGAGGAACAGAAAGCCAACCTTCTTAGCTGTAGTATATCACCACCTCGGTCCAAATTTTAGCTGAATTTTATCAGAGTTTCTGTCAAATGTAGTCCTTAAGCAGGCAAGGTCTCAATCACCCCAGGATTTGGTCCTCACATGATCCTATGAAATCCTGTTTTATCAGACCATCATTTAGTAACATTTACATTTTTACTACAAGCTGCTAGAAAGATACGTCTTATAAATACAGTAAACCACATCAGTGCGTCGGAAGACTGCTTTGCTAATCTTAACTCCTCCCAATTTGACCAACTTGTAAATAACACCAAGGACTTAGAGGCACTCTGGACTAAAACCAAAGAAACGGCTCCGTGGTTTAATCCTGGAATTAGCAATTTAAGACAAACAATATTACATTAGAAAGGGGATGGATCCACCAAGGTAGCGGAATCTCACTCAGCCTGGAGAGTCTCAACACCGAACCTTCTTACAGCATCAGATAAAGGCCTGATGTCTGTTCTGGTCCTGGTAGACCTCAGTGCTGCTTCTGACACAGGTGACCATCACATTCTCCTGAATGGAAAGATACTTTATATATGCTCCCTCTCAGGAGTATAATCAGGAATCAATAAACTTCCACTGGTATGCTGATCACACCTCATTATATCCATCAATGGAGCCAGACCAAACGGTTCGGTTCCTGAAACTCCAGGGTGCCTCAAAGACATCAGGGTCTGGATGAGCAGAACCTTCCTAGAGTTGTACTCAGATAAAAGTGAAACGATCACAGTAGGCTGAGAACACCTGAGGAACATGTTCTCCACTGCTGTATCCTTGCTGAGTGGTCTTAACCTGGAACCTTCTCGTTAAATCAGGATCTGTCGTTCTGCACCCACATTAAGTACGTTTCAAGGTCTGCCTGAAGAAGATGTTAAAGACTCTCCAGCTGGTCCAGAAAGCACCTGCTCAGGTTCTGACTAGAACCAGGAACACAGACCACATTAGTCCAGTGTTAGTCTCTACACTGACTCTCTGTTAAAGTTAGAGTAGATTTTAAAATCTATCACATATGAAGCTGTTCATGGTCTTGATACCTCCTATTTAAGTGACCGCATAAATCTCTACCAGGGATTTGAGCTCCCAACGTATCGGGGTTTGGGTTAGAATTAGGGTTAGGGTTACAGTTGGGTTTGGGTTAGGATTAGGGTTACAGTTGGGTTTGGGTTGGGGTTACAGTTGGGTTTGGGTTGGGGTTAGGGTTACAGTTGGGTTTGGGTTGGGGTTAGGGTTACAGTTGGGTTTGGGTTGGGGTTAGGGTTACAGTTGGGTTTGGGTTGGGTTAGGGTTACAGTTGGGTTTGGGTTGGGTTAGGGTTACAGTTGGTTTTGGGTTGGGTTAGGGTTACGGTTAGGGGTTGGGTTGGGTTAGGGTTATGGTTAGGGGTTGGGTTGGGTTAGGGTTATGGTTAGGGGTTGGTTGGGTTAGGGTTATGGTTAGGGGTTGGGGTTGGGTGGGTTGGGGTTAGGTTAGGGGTTGGGGTTGGGTTAGGGGTTGGGTTGGGGTTAGGGAGGTTGGGTTAGGGGTTGGGTTTAGGGGTAGGGGTTGGGGTGGGTTGGGGTTAGGTTAGGTTAGGGGTTGGGGTTAGGGAAGGTTAGGGTTAGGGGTTGGGGTTAGGGTGGGTTAGGAAGGTTAGGGTTAGATTTAAGGTTAAGGTTAGGGTTAGGGTTAGGGTGTCCCTCAGAGGGGGTTAGGGTTAGAGGGTTAGGTGAATGACGTATACACTCAAGGACTCTCACTACCCTGACCATCGTCAGCATAGATCTCACGAGAGCCCCAAGCATGGCACTGGCCGACGCATGTTAGTCCCCAGTTCAATTCCCACCTGACCACAGGTACCATATCAGAAAGGGACAGCAAGAAGAATTGATAAGGTGCCAGAGCAATGGTAAGTCCATGTCCCACATGTACCTATGCCAAGGTGGGTTTGGGGCTAGGGGACAAGGGCTAGGGGCCAGGGTTCGGGTTAGGTCAGAGGGTTAGGGGTTGGGTTTAGGGTTAGGGCCAGGGGTTGGGGTTAGGGTTAGGGGTTGGGTTTAGGGTTAGGGGTTGGGTAGAGGGTTAGGGGTTGGGTAGAGGGTTTAGGGTTAGGGGTTGGGTTTAGGGTTAGGGTTAGGTGAATGACGTATACACTCAAGGACTCTCACTACCCTGACCATCGTCAGCATAGATCTCACGAGAGCCCCAAGCATGGCACTGGCCGACGCATGTTAGTCCCCAGTTCAATTCCCACCTGACCACAGGTACCATATCAGAAAGGGACAGCAAGAAGAATTGATAAGGTGTGCCAGAGCAATGGTAAGTCCATGTCCCACATGTACCTATGCCAAGGTGGGTTTGGGGCTAGGGGACAAGGGCTAGGGGCCAGGTTCGGGTTAGGTCAGAGGGTTAGGGGTTGGGTTTAGGGTTAGGGCCAGGGGTTGGGGTTAGGGTTAGGGGTTGGGTTTAGGGGTTGGGTTTAGGGTTAGGGGTTGGTTAGGGGTTGGGTTTAGGGTTAGGGGTTGGGTTTAGGGTTAGGGTTAGGATTAGGGGTTGGGTTTAGGGTTAGGGGTCGGGTTTAGGGTTAGGGGTTGGGTTTAGGGTTAGGGGTTGGGTTTAGGGTTAGGGATTGGGTTTATGGCTAGGGGTCGGGTTTAGGGTTAGGGGTTGGGTTTAGGGTTAGGGGTTGGGTTTAGGGGTTAGGATTAGGGGTTGGGTTTAGGGTTAGGGGTTGGGTTTAGGGGTTGGATTAGGGTTAGGGGTTGGGTTTAGGGTTAGGGGTTGGGTTTAGGGTTAGGGGTTGGGTTTAGGGTTAGGGGTTGGGTTTAGGGTTAGGGGAAGGGTTAGGTTTAGGGGCTGGGTTTTAGGGCTATGAAAGTTAGAAGGTTATCCATGAGTGTGTATAAGAGAAACCTTTGTTCTAAGAGAGCTGGGCAGGTCAGGGTGTCTCATCCATTCCAAGATGTTGCTGCAGCCGTTCCCTTCATATGGTACGCACCAGTGAAGTCCAACCGCTACTGCAGGGAAGTCAGTCTGGAGTGAGACATTGCAACGACCAGGCCCCCTTGTGAGACACATCATCAGTTGTGCGCCTTGAGGTCTCACAGTGTTTCGACCGCTTATCACAAGACACTCTCACCCAAGGATAGTCCCGCCGGAGGTGCGCCGTCTCCGGGGTGTGTCTCATTCTGAGCTACACTACACTGTCCACTTGGTTTTTAGAGTCTAGGTTTTTTCCGCGTGTGAGTCTAGGTCCCGGTGCGTCCACGGCTCAGTCCCTACGCCAGACTGAGGGACGGGTCTATGGTGGAGGGTGGCAATTTGAAGGACGCCCAACTTTCATTTTTAGTGGCCAGCTTTTGGACTCAGACGTATGTGATGCAACATGGAGTGGTGCATGTGTGGGGCTAACCCCCATAGAAGACTGGGCCACGTTTAAGGTTCTGACGCCCTGAACCATCACACCCGCAGTGCTGCCCTAGAGTCGGGACACGGGGGGCCGCATACTTACCCCCTGCTTAGCATTAGGCTACTTCGTTAACACCGCTAGGTATCCATAGCCCAGCCGGACAGGGTTGTGATCGGTTGTTCTCTCTCTTGCCGTCAAAAAATCTCCGGAGCGGAGCGAGCTAGGAAAGAAAGGGAGAGTGTCGCTTACACGTACCTGCACTCGCTAATGGAACCGTTTGCTCTTTCCAATGTCCAGTAGTCCTTTTCTTCCGTGTCTTCAACTTGATTTCTTGTCTCCGTTCTTTACTGCTCTTCTTTTTCTTCGGTCTCTCGTCTGATGTTTACAGGTCCCTGATTTGTCCCCTCTGCCTTCCTGTGACTGCTATCCCTCTGTAGGATGGTGTACATTTGAAACAGGTGGTTCCAATTTTTTGCCCTCAAACACCTGTTTACCACCCCTTCACAGGTGTGAAAAGAAGGGGTGTGTGGTAAATGTGTGGGCAATGGATTGTGGGAAAGTTCCCCCACCCTTGTTACCTTTCCTTAATTTTGTTGCTTTTATTCCCATACCTTTACGAGCATTCCATAATTTGTGTAACTCTTGCGTTTATTTGTAGAAGATCGTTGATGAGATCCTTGTGGTTATACCCCTCCTCCTTGTGGGATTTCTTGCCTGATGTTTTTACAGGCCCCTCTTTTTGTCCCCTCGACCTTACTGTGACTGCTATCCCTCCGTGGGACCTGTACCTTTGAAACAGATGGTTCCAATTTATTACCCTCAAACACCTGTTTACCCACCCTTCACAGATGTGAAAAGAAGGGGGTGTGGTAAATGTGTGGGCAAGGATTGTGGGAAAGTTTCCCTAACCTTGTTACTTTTCTTTAATTTTGTTGCTTTTATTCCCATACCTGTACCAGCACTCCATAGTTTATTGTGTAACTCTTGCGTTTATTTGTAGAACATTGTTGGTGAGATCCCTCTGGTTATACATCTTATCCTCGTGCAATTTCTTACCTGATGTTTTTACAGGTCCCTGATTTATCCCCCAGGCCTTACTCCGACTGCTATCCGTCCGTGGGACGGTGTACGTTTGAAACGGGTAGTTTTAATCTATTGCTCTAAAACCCCTGTTTACCAACCCTTCACAGGTGTGAAGAGCAGGGGGGTGTGGTAAATGTGTAGGCAAAGGATTGTGGGAAATTTTCTTAACCCTGTTACTTTTCTTTAATTTTGTTGCTTTTATTCCCGTACCTGTACCAGCACTCCATAGTTTATTGTGTAACTCTTGCGTTCATTTTGTAGAACATTGTTGGTGAGATCCCTATGGTTATACATCTTATCCCTGTGCCATTTCTTACCTGATGTTTTTACAGGTCCCTAATTTATCCCCTAGGCCTTACTCCGACTGCTATCCGTCTGTGGGATGGTGTACGTTTGAAACGGATAGTTTTAATCTATTGCCCTCAAACACCCGTTTACCAACCCTTCACAGGTGTGAAGAGCAGGGGGGTGTGGTAAATGTGTAGGCAAAGGATTGTGGGAAATTTTCTTTACTTTTCTTTAATTTTGTTGCTTTTATTCCCCTACCTGTACCAGCACTCCATAGTTTATTGTGTAACTCTTGCGTTTATTTGTAGAACATAGTTGATGAGATCCCCCTTGTATGGTTATACATCTTATCCCCGTGCAATTCCTTATCTGATGTTTTTACAGGTCCCTGATTTATCCCCACAACCTTACTCCGACTGCTGTCCGTCCGTGTGACGGTGCACGTTTGGAACAGATAGTTCTAATCCATTGCCCTCAAACACCTGTTTACCAACCCTTCCCAGATGTGAAAAGAAGGGGGTGTGGTAAATGTGTGGGCAAAGGATTGTGGGAAAGTTTCCTTAACCTTGTTACTTTTTTTACTTCTTTCGTTGCTTCTATTCCCATACCTGTACAAGCTTACCCTTTTTCGTCCGTTGTGTTTAATGAAAGAATTATTTGACAACATAGTGCTCGTAGTATTTCAATCCACAGAGGAGTGGTAGGGATCAGTTTCCATCATTTCCTCCCCTCAATACCAGAGTCACTGGTATCGAATTTTCCTCTTGTAATTGATACTTTATTTTGTTACAAACCAGGACAATCCATCACCCTCTGTGTACTTTACAATATTTACAATTCCGTACTCCCAAGGTGCTCATAGAATTATAAGTGTTAATATTAACCATGTCCGAATAATTTCAACCACAAATTACAAGCAAATATCACGAACCCAAACCCCTGTACTTTATCTCTCTCCCGACTTCAGGATACCCAGTCCATTTCTAGGATCCAAGGAAACCCGCGTTCCCTTTCTAGGGTCCAAGGAAACCAGCGTTCCCTTTGTTTTTCCTTCCCCTTGTCCTGAGTTTGTCTATTCCGATGACAACCCTGGGCGTCGTTCGTTGAGCCTCACTGGGTAATAACTATGGAGCTTGTGAATCCAATACCTCTCCCTTCTCCTTCTCTGAGCTGTCGTCCAGTTCGGATCGTGTTCCAGTGGATACCCGGTGAAATTTCTAATCCCGTGGTCCTGAAAATGAGTGATTAAATGCGATTTTTGTTCCTGGTTCTTCCTTATTGTATATTTGTGTTGGGTGAGTCTGGTGTTCAAACCGTTACCCGTCTCCCCTACATAGAATTTCCCACATTTAGTACATTTGATAATGTAAACACAGTTAGCTTGTGTTTGCGGGATATGGTTCGGTACCCTAAATCCATGTTTCGTAACAGGGTCCTTTATTGATGTATATTTTCGGATCTTTGAGGTCCCCCTCCCGGTCTTTTCCGGCAATTTTGCCCGTACCAACAGTTGTTTTAAGGTCGGGTTGCCCCTGTAGGCTGGGATCACCCTAAATGTTCTATCCAATGCTGTACCTTTCAGGATCCTCCCAAAATTTCTCCGTAATACCCGGGTTACCTGTTTTCCGAAAGTGGAGTAAGTAACCACTAAAGGGACTCCGTGTTTCCCCTGTGTTTTCTCCCGTGTTGGAGCTTGATCCAAGGACTTATTAATTCCCCGGAGGAAACCCCTTGAGTAACCTCTCTTTCTCAGGGCTGCAAACAGTACCTTCCTCGCATCCTCACAGTCCTGCTTCTGTGTACAGATGCGGGAGTACCGTAACTGTGATTTCACAATCCCCCTAAATACATGTTTCGGGTGAAAACTTTTTTTATGGAGAAGTGAATGGGAGTCCGTCGGTTTGAAGTACATCTTCGTGTCCAATCTTCCCGTCTCCCAAAAATTCGGGCCCTTGAAGGTCGTTGTATCAAGGAAGTTTATTTCCGTGTCATGTGTGGTCACCTCTACTTTGATTGACTCGTGGTGTTCATTCATAATCGTTACCCAGTTGTCAAAGTCCTCCCTCGACCGTGTCCAGACCCCCCAGATGTCATCCAAATACCTCAGGTATATCAGGGGCAGTTGCTTGCACTTTTTAAACCCTTCCTCCTCCCATTCTGCCATGTATATATTTGCATATGCTGGTGCGAACCGTTTCCCCATCGCCGTTCCCTTGACCTGTAAATAAAATTTATTCTGAAAAACAAAATCATTCCTCGTGAGACTAATTTCCAAAAGTCTCAAAAGGACGTCATCCGGTCGGTTTGGGTCCGGGTGACGTGCTAGTACTTTCCGGATGGCCCCCATCCCCCGTGGGATTTCAATATTTGTGTATAAACTGCACACTTCCATCGTAAAGAGAAAACAAGGTTCCTTCACTGTCAATGCTCCAATTTTGGACAAGAAGTGCTGAGTGTTCTTTATGTAGCTAGGATGTTGTGTTGACAGGGGGGTCAAATAGTGCTCCAAGTACTCCGCTACCCCATAACTCTCACTACCACAATCCGACACTATAGGTTGGCCAGGTGGGATGCGATCCGGGATTGTCCATTTTCTCCTTGGTTTATGTATTTTTGGGAGAAGGTAAAAATATCTGGGCCGCGGTGGTTTCGGTCCCAGTAAGTACTTTTGCTGTTCCTTTGTTATAATCTTTGATTCATACAGTGCCTGAAGTTCCGCTGCAATTATTTCTGCCGTTTCCTGGTATATTGGTTTTGTTAGCTGAATGTAATAGTGACTGTCCTGAAGTTGGCGTAATGCCTCCATAACATAATCCGGTCGATCCATTAACACTATACTACTCCCCTTATCTGCAGGCTTAATAATTATTTCATAATTTTTCCTCAGTCCCTTGAGGGCCTGTACCTCTTCCGGCGGTAAATTCGGACTCTCGGGCCTGTATTTTAAGTTATTGAGCGCTCTCCCATCTTCACTTATTAATTCTAGTAGCGGTGATGGAAGTTGGGAGATGTCTGGTTCCCACGTGGAGATTCCCGTGAAAGTTTTACCCCCCCGTGGGGGTTGCGGGCCAAAATAGGTGCTCAACTTGAGTCGTCTATGATACCTGTAAAGATCCATTGCCAATACCTGTCGTGTAGTCCTCGAGGCTGTTGTAGTTGGGACAAATGAGAGTCCCCTGTTCAATAGTGATAATTGTTGTTGAGTCAGTTGAAAATGTGTTGACAGGTTTATAACCTCCTTGTTTGTGGAGGGGAGCCTTTTCCCCACCTTCTGGGGAAAACCTGGTCTGATTAGGAGAGACGGTGTCCATCCCACTCGAGATGGCGCTTCTCTCATTTCTAGTAATCTGGCTAATTTTATTAGACCCAAAGTGACCTGACAATCCAGGGTCCAGACCAGGACGCAGAGTTGTAGTCTTACACACCTCTCTGCTGCTTCCTTAGAACCCTCATCCACCAACAATAACATATTTAACACTATAGAGGTAGTCTCTGTTCCACGGTTAAAAGTTCACCAAGCACAGAGCAGGGGAGCGTCAATCACCAAAATCTTATTAAAATTAATACTGAAGCACAAGTTGGAGAAACTAATATCACAATTAAGTGTGGACTGTTAAATATTAGATCTCTTTTGTGTAAATCCCTGTTAGTGCACGACCTGATAGAGGATCATCACATTGATTTATTTTGTCTTACCGAGACCTGGCTTCAGGAGAGGAGTATGTGAGCTTAAATGAATCTACTCCTCCTACCCATCTGAATTATCATATTCCTCGTGTTACTGGTCGAGGAGGGGGAGTGGCAGCAATCTATCACTCCAAGTTATTAATTAATCCCAGACCAAAACATAGCTTCAGTTCATTTGAAAGCCTGACTCTTGGCATCACTCATCTGAACTGGAGGACAGAAAAGCCACTTCTGTTTGTAGTTGTATATCGGCCCCCTGCTGGGCCACATTCAGAGTTCCTGTCTGAGTTCTCTGACTTCTTATCTGACTTGGTCCTTAGAACGGAAAAAGTCATTATCATTGGAGACTTTAACATCCATATGGACGTTATAAACGACAGCTTTAGAAATGGCTTCATTTCATTACTTGAGTCAGTTGGTTTCCTCCAGCAGATAAACCAACCAACTCACAGCTTTAACCACACCCTAGATCTAGTTCTGACTTATGGTGTTGAGGTAGAACATGTGTCAGTGTTCCCTCAGAACCCAGTCCTGTCAGACCATTCTTTGATCACTTTTACATTTATGATTAAGGATTCTTCTATGCTCAGAACAAAGTCTTACTATAGCAGATGTCTCTCAGATAATGCTGTAGCTAAGTTTAAGGAAGTGATCCCTGTGCTGATCCCAGGACCACCGTGTGTTTCCCCAGGGATCAGTCATTATAATCTTAGCCCTGCTGAGGTTGACTCTATTGCTGAAGGTGCAGCAACCTCACTGAGAATCACGCTTGATTCTGTTGCCCCCCTGAAAAAGAAAATAGTAAATCAGAGGAGGTGTGCCCCCTGGTATAATTCACACATCAGGACCCTCAAGCAGAAAGTGCGAAGACTGGAAAGGAAGTGGCATTCTTGTAAGATAGACAGCTACCATGTAGCCTGGAAAGACTGTCTATTAGTTTACAAAAAGGCCCTTCGCAAGGCTAGAACAGCTTATTTTTCTTCTTTAATTGAGGAAAATAAGAACAACCCCAGGTTTCTCTTCAGCACTGTGGCCAAATTAACCAAGAGTCACAGTGTTTTAGATCCACGTATCCCTTCTTCCCTTAGTGGTGAAGACTTCATGAGCTTCTTCACTGATAAAGTTCTAGCTATCAGAGAGAAAGCTAACCAGGCCATCCCTACAACTGGACCATCACCAGATGTGCCGACTGTGGGAACATACAGGGTCTCCAACGAGCCCTTAAGCTCCTTCAGCCCTATATATTTTTCTGAGGCGTCATCGCTAATTCAGAAATCCAAGACCACCACGTGTCTTTTAGATCCCATCCCAACACACCTGTTGAAGGATGTTTTAACCAATGATAGGCAGTTCTATCCTGGACCAGATCAATGGTTCTTTAGTGTCAGGTTATGTACCCCGGTCCTACAAGGTGGCAGTGATTAAGCCGTTGCTTAAAAAACCATCACTGGATCCTGATGTCTTAGCAAATTATAGGCCAATATCCAACCTTCCTTTTATCTCTAAAGTTCTAGAGAAGGTGGTGGTGACTCAGTTACTGGAGCACCTGCAGAGGAACAGCCTGTTTGAGATGTTTCAGTCAGGCTTTAAGATCACCACCACAGCACAGAAACAGCACTTCTTAAAGTCACTAATGATCTTCTCATAGCTTCCGATCATGGACTGGTCTCTATGCTGGTTCTGCTGGACCTCAGTGCTGCTTTTGATACAGTTGATCACAGCATCCTGTTACAGAGACTGGAACATGTGATTGGGATTAAAGGGACAGCACTAGACTGGTTTAGATCATACTTATCTGATAGATACCAGTTTGCCCATGTCCACGGCGTTCCCTCCTCATACAGTAGGGTTAGCCATGGAGTTCCTCAAGGTTCCGTACTCGGACCAATCCTCTTCACCTTGTACATGCTTCCCTTAGGGAACATTATTCGGCAGCATGGGATAATTTTCATTGTTATGCTGATGACACTCAGCTCTATTTATCCATGAAACCCGAGGAGACAGAGAAGTTAGTGAAGCTCCAGACCTGTCTTAAAGACATAAAGTCCTGGATGTCTTCAAATTTCCTCCTCCTTAACCCAGGAAAACTGAGGTCATGGTGTTTGGTCCTGAACCTCTCAGGGATAGATTAGATCACATGATCACTCTAGATGGTATCTCATTAACATCTAGTCTCTCTGTGAGGAATCTAGGAGTAACTTTTGATCAAAATCTCTCCTTCAACTCACACATTAAATTAGTCTCTAGAAGTGCCTTTTTTCACTTGAGGAACATCTCAAAGATCAGGAAGCTACTGATGCAGCCTGATGCTGAAAAGTTAGTCCATGCATTTGTTACTTCCAGGCTGGACTACTGTAATTCTTTATTATCAGGGTGTCCAAACAACTCTTTAGAAGCCTCCAGTTGATCCAAAATGCTGCAGCCAGAGTTCTGACAGGTATTGACAAAAGAGATCACATAAGTCCTGTAATGGCGTCTCTTCATTGGCTGCCCGTTAAATTTAGAATAACTTTTTAAAACCCTTCTTCTGACCTACAAGGTCCTCAGAGGCCTAGCTCCATCCTACCTGGAGGAGCTAGTGATACCCTATCAGCCCAATAGACCGCTCCGCTCTCAGAATGCTGGTCTACTTGTGGTTCCCAGAGTTTCTAGGAGTAGAATGGGGGGCCGAGCATTTAGCTACCAGGCCCCCCTGCTTTGGAACCAGCTCCCTGTCCAGGTACGGGAGGCTGACTCCATCGCTACTTTTAAGATCAGACTCAAAACCTACCTCTTTGAAAAAGCTTACTGTTACTAATTCAGTAGTTCCAGTTACTATCATAGACAGACAAATTATCATACTTAGGGGGTCGTCTAATCATTAGGTCACATCTCAGTTATGCTGTTATAGGCCAAGGCTGCCGGGTCCGGAAACATGATCACCTGACAGGCCTCTGTCACTCCACTGGGTCATGGTTTCCTCTCCTTTCCTCTCCTTTCCTCTCCTCATCAAGCAGACTAGTTATGCTGATTCTTGTGTAGTTTTTTCTGCTTCTTCTCCCCCCCCCCCCCCCCCCCTATCTATTTGCAGGTATCACTGCCATCGGAGCTGCATAATGACCTCCGGCCCCGCTGAAGTGATTGTGCATATTTTTTTGTGTGTGTTTCTGTGCTCTGTGCCTCTCCTTTCCCCTCTCTCCCTCTCCTCTCCTCTCCTCTCCTCCTCCTCTCCTCTCCTCTCCTCTCTCTCCTCTCCTCTCCTTTCCCTCTCCTCTCCCTCTCCTCTCCTCTCCTCTCCTCTCCTCTCCTCTCCTCTCCTTTCCCTCTCCTCTCCTTTCCCTCTCCTCTCCCTCTCCTCTCCTCTCCTCTCCTCTCCTCTCCTCTCCTCTCCTCTGCTCTCCTTCTCCTTTTCTCTCCTCTCCTCTTCTTTTCCTCTCCTCTCCTCTCCTCTCCTTCCTCTCCTCTCCTCTCCTCTCCTCTCCTTTCCTCTCCCTCCCTCTTCTTCCTCTCCTCTCCTCTCCTCTCCTCTCCTCTCCCTCCTCTCCTCTCCTCTCCTTTCCCTCTCCTCTCCCTCTCCTTTCCTCCTCCTTCCTTTCCCTCCCTCTCCCTCTCCTCTCCTCTCCTCTCCTCTCCTCTCCTCTCCTCTCCTCTCCTTTCCCTCTCCTCTCCCTCTCCTCTCCTCCCTCTCCTCTCCTCTCCTTTCCCTCTCCTCTCCTTTCCTCTCTCTCCCTCTCCTCTCCTCTCCTCTTTCCTCTTCTCTCCTTCTCCTTTCCTCTCCCTCTCCTCTTCTTTTCCTCTCCTCTCCTCTCCTCTCCTCTCCTCTCCTCTCCTCTCCTCTCCTTCTTCTTTCTCCTTTTCCTCTCTTCCTCTCCCTCTCCTCTTCTTTCCTCTCCTCTCTCTCCTCTCCTCTCCTCTCCTCTCCTCTCCTCTCCTCTCCTCTCCTCTCCTTCTCCTCCTTCTCCTTCTTCCTCTCCCTCCCTTTCTTTCCTCTCCCCTCTTTCCCCTCCTCCTCCTTCTCCTCTCCTCTAACCTCCCCTTCACTCTACCTCTCCTCTCCTCTCCTCTCCTACCTATCCTATCCTCTACCTGTCCTCCCCCTTCTCCTCTCTCTTTACCCCCTCCCCCATCAGCAGGAGGGTCCCCCTACATGAGCCTGGTCCTGCTCAAGGTTTCTTCCTGTTAAAGGGGAGTTTTTCCTTGCCACTGTTGCTTGTCTGGGGTCGGCCCTGGGATTCTGGAAAGCGCCTTGAAACAATTTTGATTGTATAAGACGCTATATAAATAAAGATTGATTTGATTTGATTCATATGTTCATACATCCTCTTTCATATGTTATTAAGTCACATGTTCATATATCCTCTTTCATGTTATTAAGTCACATGTTCATATATCCTCTTTCATATGTTATTAAGTCACATGTTCATATATCCTCTTTCATATATTATTAAGTCCATGTTCATATATCCTCTTTCATATATTATCAAGTCATATGTTCATACATCCTCTTTCATGTTATCAAGTCATATGTTATTAAGTCACATGTTCATATATCCTCTTTCATATGTTATCAAGTCACATGTTCATATATCCTTTCATATATTATCAAGTCATATGTTCATAACATCCTCTTTTCATATATTATTAAGTCACATTTCATATATCCTCTTTCATATATTATCAAGTCATATGTTCATATATCCTCTTTCATATATTATTAAGTCACATGTTCATATATCCTGATGTTCATCTGTTCAACAAAGGACAACAGGATGTTTTTTGTCTTGAACATCAAATATCTTCAACACACAACACACTCAGATGTTTTCCATTTTTTAAATCTCAGCCGGTTGTCACCTGGTTCTGCAGCCCTAATGTAGATATAGTTTGGAGAAGCAGAATATTCTGATTCAGAGTTAAAGTGATGTGGAGTAAATGGTGCGTTTACCTACTTCACAATAAGAGGAACGGACGTGGATGTTCTGGAGCCTTTGAGAGATCAAGAGTAGGAAGACAGACTGAGCGAGCAGCACCGAGATGGACAGTGTCAATTTCCACACACACACACACACACACACACACAACACACACTTTTATTATCCTTTTTAAAATATTTCAAAATCTGTTGGGGAGCTAATTTATGTTTTCTCAATTAATGGCGACCCCTCAGCTCCACCCACGACCGATGTTGTGACGGGTATGGTATGGACCCAAGTGCAGTACAAAACAGGCAATGAACTGATGATCAGTTAACAGGTTTATTAACTGTAATCTGGCAAACAAAGAACAGTTCGAGGGCGGGGCAGTGGACCTGGTCGAGGCAGGCAGAACAGGCAGGTCATACACAGGCAGGGTTGATACCAGGAAGACAGGCAGGTAAACACTGGAAGGTCGTGCATAGCAGAGACAATCTGGCACCGAGTGAGTGTGAGGCTGGAGAATATATACTGGTAGGTGAACTGATTGATGAGTGAGGGCGGGTGGTGGATCAGCGAGTGAGGGCGGATGTGTGATCAGCGACTGAGGGCGGTGTGTGATCACGACTGAGGGCGGGTGTGTGATCAGAGACTGAGGGCGGGTGTTGATCAGGTGAGGGCAGGTGTGATCAGAGACTGAGGGCGGGTGTGTGATCAGCGACTGAGGGCGGGTGTGTGATCAAGACTGAGGGCGGGTGTGTGATCAGAGACTGAGGGCGGATGTGTGATCAGCTGAGAGCGGGTGTGTGATCAGCGACTGAGGGCGGGTGTGTGATCAGAGGGTGAGAGCGGATGTGTGATCAGCGACTGAGGGCAGGTGTGTGATCAGCGACTGAGGGCGGGTGTGTGATCAGAGACTGAGGGCGGATGTGTGATCAGCGACTGAGGGCGGATGTGTGATCAGCGACTGAGGGCGGATGTGTGATCAGAGACTGAGGGCGGATGTGTGATCAGCGACTGAGAGCGGGTGTGTGATCAGCGACTGAGGGCGGGTGTGTGATCAGAGGGTGAGGGCGGGTGTGTGATCAGAGGGTGAGGGCAGGTGTGTGATCAGAGACTGAGGGCGGTGTGTGATCAGCGACTGAGGGCGGGTGTGGTGTATCAGAGACTGAGGGCAGGTGTGTGATCAGAGGGTGAGGGCAGGTGTGTGATCAGAGACTGAGGGCGGTGTGTGTGATCAGCGACTGAGGGCGGGTGTGTGATCGGAGACTGAGGGCGGGTGTGTGATCGGAGACTGAGGGCGGATGTGTGATCAGCGACTGAGAGCGGGTGTGTGATCAGCGACTGAGGGCGGGTGTGTATCAGAGGTGAGAGCGGGTGTGTGATCAGAGGGTGAGGCGGGTGTGTGATCAGAGGGTGAGGGCGGGTGTGTGAGATCAGTGACTGAGGGCGGGTGTGTTGATCAGAGGGTGAGGCGGGTGTGTGATCAGAGGGTGAGGGCGGGTGTGTGATCAGTGACTGAGGGCGTGGTGTGGATCAGAGGTGAGGGCGGGTGTGTGATCATGACTGAGGGCGGTGTGTGATCAGAGGGTGAGAGCGGGTGTGTGTGATCAGAGACTGAGGGCGGGTGTGTGATCAGAGGGTGAGGCGGGTGTGTGTGATCAGTACTGAGGGTGGGTGTGTGATCAGAGGGTGAGGGCGGGTGTGTGATCAGAGACTGAGGGCGGGTGTGTGATCAGAGGGTGAGGGCGGGTGTGTGATCAGTGACTGAGGTGGGTGTGTGATCAGAGGGTTGAGGCGGGGGTGTGTGATCAGAGGGTGAGGGCAGGTGTGTGATCAGTGACTGAGGGCGGGTGTGGATCAGAGGGTGAGGGCGGTGTGGTGATCAGTGACTGAGGGTGGGTGTGTGATCAGAGGGTGAGGGCGGGTGTGTGATCAGGGTGAGGCAGGGTGTGTGATCAGTGACTGAGGGTGGTGGTGTGATCAGAGGTGTGAGGGGGGGGTGTGTGTGCATCAGTGACTGAGGGCGGGTGTGTGATCAGTGACTGAGGGCGGGTGGTGTGATCAGAGGGTGAGGGCGGGTTGTGTTGATCAGTGACTGGGTGGGTGTGTGATCAGAGGGTGAGGGCGGGTGTGTGTGATCAGAGGGTGAGGGCGTGTGTGATCAGTGACTGAGGGCGGGTGTGTGATCAGAGGGTGAGAGCGGGTGTGTGATCAGAGGGTGAGGGCGGGTGTGTGATCAGAGGTGAGGGCGGGTGTGGTGATCAGAGGGTGAGGGCGGGTGTGTGATCAAGGGTGAGGGCGGGTGTGTGATCAAGAGGTGAGAGTGGGTGTGTGATCAGAGGGTGAGGGCGGGTGTGTGATCAGTGACTGAGGCAGTGTGGTGATCAGGAGGGTGAGGGCGGGTGTGTGATCAGAGGGTGAGGGCGGGGGTGTGTGACAGAGGGGGTGAGTGGATCATGATGAGAAGATGTGTGTGGTAGGTGAGTGCGGGTTGTGAAGAGGGTGAGGAGTGTGCCAAGTCGGGGTTGTTTTGATCATAGGGTGAGGCGTGTGGGTGATCAGAGGTGAGGGCGGTTTGTGATCAGAGGGTGAGGGCGGGTGTGTGATCAGAGACTGAGGGCGGGTGTGTGATCAGAGTGTGAGGGCGGGTGTGTGATCAGAGTGAGGAGCGGGTGTGTGATCAGAGGGTGAGGGCAGGTGTGTGATCAGTGTGAGGGCAGGTGTGTGATCAGTGACTGAGGGCGGGTGTGTGATCAGTGACTGAGGGGGCGGGTGTGTGATCATAGGGTGAGGGCGGGTGTGTGATCAGTGAGTGAGGGCGGGTGTGTGATCAGTGACTGAGGGCGGGTGTGTGATCAGTGAGTGAGGGCGGGTGTGTGATCAGAGACTGAAGGCGGGTGTGTGATCAGTGACTGAGGCGGGTGTGTGATCAGTGACTGAGGGCAGGTGTGTGATCAAGGGTGAGGCGGGTGTGTGATCAGGGGTGGGCAGGGTGTTGATCAGAGGGAGGGCAGGTGTGTGATCAGAGGGTGTGGTGATCAGAGGGTGAGGGCGGGGTGTGTGATCAGTGACTGAGGGCAGGTGTGTGATCAGAGGTGAGGGCGGGTGTGTGATCAGAGGGTGAGAGCGGGTGTGTGATCAGAGGGTGAGGGCGGTGTGTGATCAGAGGGTGAGGGCAGGTGTGTGATCAAAGGTGAGAGCGGGTGGTGATCAGAGGGTGAGGGCGGGGTGTGATCAGTGAGTGAAGCGGTGTGTGATCAGAGGGTGAGAGCGGTGTGTGATCAGTGGTGAGGGCGGGTGGTGTGATCATCAGAGGTGAGGGCGGGTGTGTGATCACGAGTGAGGGCGGGTGTGTGATCAGTGGTGAGAGCGGGTGTGTGATCAGAGGCTGAGAGCGGGTGTGTGATCAGAGGGTGAGAGCAGGTGTGTGATCAGAGGGTGAGAGCAGGTGTGTGATCATGGTGGAGGGGGCGGTGTTTATCAGGTGAGAGAGGGCGGGTGTGTGATCAGTGACTGAGGGCGGGTGTGTGATCAGCGACTGAGGGCGGGTGTGTGATCAGAGGGTGAGGGCGGGTGTGTGATCAGTGAGTGGAGAGCGGGTTTGTGATCAGAGGGTGAGGGCAGGTGTGTGATCAGAGGGTGAGGGCAGTGTGTGATCAGAGGGTGAGGGCGGGTGTGTGATCAGAGGGTGAGGGCGGGTGTGTGATCAGTGAGTGAGGGCGGGTGTGTGATCAGTGACTGAGGGCATGTGTGTGATCAAAGGTGAGGGCGGGTGTGTGATCAGAGGGTGAGAGCGGTGTGTGATCAGAGGGTGAGGGCATGTGTGATCAGAGGGTGTGTGATCAGAGGGTGAGGGCAGGTGTGTGATCAGAGGGTGAGGGCAGGTGTGTGATCAGAGGGTGAGGGCAGGTGTGTGATCAGAGGGTGAGGGCGGGTGTGTGATCAGAGGGTGAGGGCAGTGTGTGATCAGAGGGTGAGGGCAGGTGTGTGATCAGAGGGTGAGGCGGGTGTGTGATCAGAGACTGAGGGCGGGTGTGTGATCAGTGACTGAGGGCGGGTGTGTGATCAGTGACTGAGGGCAGGTGGTGTGATCAAAGGGTGAGAGCGGTGTGTGATCAGAGGGTGAGAGCGGGTGTGATCAGAGGGTGAGGGGGCAGGTGTGTGATCAGAGTGTGTGATCAGGGTGAGGGCGGTGTGTGATCAGGGGTGAGGGCAGGTGTGTGATCAGAGGGTGAGGGCGGGTGTGTGATCAGAGGGGAGGGCGGTTGTGTGATCAGAGGGTGAGGGCGGGTGTGTGATCAGAGGGTGAGGGCGGGTGTGTGATCAGAGGGTGAGAGCGGGTGTGTGATCAGAGGGTGAGGCGGGTGTGTGATCAGAGGTGAGGCGGGTGTGTGATCAGAGGTGAGCGGGTGTGTGATCAGAGGGTGAGAGTGGGTGTGTGATCAGAGTGAGGGCGGGTGTGTGATCAGTGACTGAGGGCAGGTGTGTGATCAGAGGGTGAGGGCGGGTGTGTGATCAGAGGTGAGGGCGGGTGTGTGATCAAGGGTGAGGGCGGGTGTGTGATCAGAGGGTGAGGGCGGGTGTGTGATCAGAGGGTGAGGGCAGGTGTGTGTCATAGGGTGAGGGCGGGTGTGTGATCAGTGACTGAGAGGCAGGTGTGTGATCAAAGGTGAGAGCGGGTGTGTGATCAGAGGGTGAGAGCGGTGTGTGATCAGAGGGTGAGGGCAGGTGTGTGATCAGAGGGTGGTGTGGATCAGAGGGTGAGGGCGGGTGTGTGATCAGAGGGTGAGGGCGGGTGTGTGATCAGCGACTGAGGGCGGGTGTGTGATCAGAGGGTGAGGGCGGGTGTGTGATCAGTGAGTGAGAGCGGGTGTGTGATCAAGGGTGAGGGCAGGTGTGTGATCAGAAGGTGGTGTGTGATCAGAGGGTGAGGGCGGTGTGTGATCAGTGACTGAGGGCGGTGTGTGATCAGAGGGTGAGGGCGGTGTGTGATCAGAGGGTGAGAGTGGTGTGTGATCAGAGGGTGAGGGCGGGTGTGATCAGAGGTGAGGGCGGGTGTGTGATCAGAGGGTGAGAGCGGGTGTGTGATCAGAGGTGAGGGCGGGTGTGTGATCATGACTGAGGGCGGGTGTGTGATCAGAGGGTGAGGGCGGGTGTGTGATCAGAGGGTGAGGGCGGGTGTGTGATCAGAGGGTGAGAGCAGGTGTGTGATCAGAGGGTGAGGGCGGGTGTGTGATCAGAGGGTGAGGGCGGGTGTGTGATCAGAGGGTGAGGGCGGGTGTGTGATCAGAGGTGAGGGAGGCGGGTGTGATCAGAGGGTGAGGGCAGGTGTGTGATCAGAGGGTGAGGGCGGTGTGTGATCAAGGTGAGGGCGGTTGTGTGATCAGTGACTGAGGGCGGGTGTGTGATCAGAGGGTGAGGGCGGGTGTGTGATCAGTGATGAGGCGGGTGTGTGATCAGCGACTGAGGGCGGGTTGTGTGATCAGAGGGTGAGGGCGGGTGTGTGATCAGTGGGTGAGGGCGGGTGTGTGATCAGAGTTGAGGGCGGGTGTGTGATCATGAGTGAGGGCAGTGTGTGATCAAGGGTGAGGGCGGGTGTGTGATCATGACTGAGGCGGGTGTGTGATCAGAGGTGATGGCGGTGTGTGATCAGTGGTGAGGGCGGGTGTGTGATCAGACTGAGGGCGGGTGTGTGATCAGCGACTGAGGGCGGGTGTGTGATCAAGACTTGTGCGGGTGTGTGATCAGTGACTGAGGGCGGGTGTGTGATCAAAGGGTGAGGGCGGGTGTGTGATCAGGGGTGAGAGCGGGTGTGTGATCAGAGGGTGAGGGCAGGTGTGTGATCAGAGGGGTGTTGATCAGAGGGTGAGGGCAGGTGTGTGATCAGACTGAGGGCAGGTGTGTGATCAGGTGAGGGCGGGTGTGTGATCAAGGGTGAGAGTGGGTGTGTGATCAGAGGGTGAGGGCGGGTGTGTGATCATAGGGTGAGGGCAGGTGTGTGTCAAAGTGGTGAGAGCGGGTGTGTGATCAGAGGGTGAGGGCGGGTGTGTGATCAGTGACTGAGGGCAGGTGTGTGATCAGAGGTGAGGGCGGGTGTGTGATCAGAGGGTGAGAGGGGGTGTGTGATCAGAGAGTGAGAGCGGGTGTGTGATCAGAGGGTGAGGCGGGTGTGTGATCAGAGGGTGAGAGCGGTGTGTGATCAGAGGGTGTGGTGCGGGTGTGTGATCAGAGGGTGAGGGCGGGTGTGTGATCATGGGTGAGAGTGTTGTCGGGGTGATCATATCCGAGGTGGTGAGACAGGTGTGTGATCAGTGGTGAGGGCGGGTGTGTGATCAAGAGGGGTGATGATCGCGGTGTGTTGTGTGATCAGTGAGTGAGGGCGGGTGTTGATCAGTGAGTGAGGCGGGTGTGTGATCAGAGGGTGAGAGCGGGTGTGTGATCAGAGGGTGAGGCAGGTGTGTGATCAGAGGGTGAGAGCAGGTGTGTGATCAGTGAGTGAGGGGCGTGTGTGATCAGGAGGAGAGGGCGGGTGTGTGATCAGTGACTGAGGGCGGTGTGTGATCAGCGACTGAGGGCGGGTGTGTGATCAGAGGGTGAGGGCGGGTGTGTGATCAGTGAGTGAGAGCGGGTGTGTGATCAGAGGGTGAGGGCAGGTGTGTGATCAGAGGGTGAGGGAGGGTGTGTGATCAGAGGGTGAGGGCGGGTGTGTGATCAGAGGGTGAGGGCGGGTGTGTGATCAGTGAGTGAGGCGGGTGTGTGATCAGTGACTGAGGGCAGGTGTGTGATCAAAGGGTGAGAGCGGGTGTGTGATCAGAGGGTGAGCGGGTGTGTGATCAGAGGGTGAGGGCAGGTGTGTGATCAGAGGTGGTGTGATCAGAGGGTGAGGGCGGGTGTGTGATCAGAGGGTGAGGGCAGGTGTGTGATCAAGGGTGAGGGCGGGTGTGTGATCAGAGGGTGAGAGTGGGGTGTGTGATCAGAGGGTGAGGGCGGGTGTGTGATCAGAGGGTGAGGGCAGGTGTGTGATCAGAGGGTGAGCGGGTGGTGTGATCAAGGGTGACTGAGGGCGGGTGTGTGATCAGTGACTGAGGGCAGGTGTGTGTGATCAGAGGGTGAGGGCGGGTGTGTGATCAGAGGGTGAGGTGGGTGTGTGATCAGAGAGTGAGGGCGGGTGTGTGATCAGAGGGTGAGGGCGGGTGTGTGATCAGATGGTGAGAGCGGGTGTGTGATCAGAGGTGAGGGCGGGTGTGTGATCAGAGGGTGAGGGCGGTGTGTGATCAGTGAGTGAGAGCGGGTGTGTGATCAGAGGGTGAGAGCAGTGTGTGATCAGTGAGTGAGGGCGGGTGTGTGATCAGAGGTGAGGGCGGGTGTGTGATCAGCGGTGAGGGCGGGTGTGTGATCATGAGTGAGGGCGGGTGTGTGATCAGAGGGTGAGAGCAGGTGTGTGATCAGAGGGTGAGGGCGGGTGTGTGATCAGAGAGTGAGGGCGGGTGTGTGATCAGTGGAGTGAGGGCGGGTGTGTGATCAGTGACTGAGGGCGGGTGTGTGATCAGCGACTGAGGGCGGGTGTGTGATCAGAGGGTGAGGGCGGGTGTGTGATCAGTGATGAGGGCGGGTGTGTGATCAGAGGGTGAGGGCAGGTGTGTGATCAGAGGGTGAGGGCAGGTGTGTGATCAGAGGGTGAGGGCGGGTGTGTGATCAGAGGGTGAGGGCGGGTGTGATCAGTGAGTGAGGGCGGGTGTGTGATCAGTGACTGAGGGGGCAGGTGTGTGATCAGAGGGTGAGAGCGGGTGTGTGATCAGAGGGTGAGAGCGGGTGTGTGATCAGAGGGTGAGGGCAGGGTGTGTGATCAGGGTGTGTGGATCAGAGGGTGAGGGCGGTGTGTGATCAGAGGGTGAGGGCGGGTGTGATCAGAGGGTGAGGGCGGGTGTGTGATCAGAGGGTGAGGGCGGGTGTGTGATCAGAGGGTGAGGGCAGGTGTGTTCAGAGGGTGAGGGCAGGTGTGTGATCAGAGGGTGAGGGCGGGTGTGTGATCAGTGACTGAGGGCGGTGTGTGATCAGTGACTGAGGGCGGGTGTGTGATCAGTGACTGAGGCAGGTGGTGTGATCAGAGGGTGAGGGCGGGTGTGTGATCAGAGGGTGAGGGCGGGTGTGTGATCAGAGGGTGAGGGCGGGTGTGTGATCAGAGGGTGTGTGATCAGAGGGTGAGGGCGGGTGTGTGATCAGAGGGTGAGGGCGGGTGTGATCAGAGGGTGAGGGCAGGTGTGTGATCAGAGGGTGAGGGCGGTGTGTGATCAGAGGGTGAGGGCGGGTGTGTGATCAGAGGGTGAGGGCGGGTGTGTGATCAAGGGTGAGAGGCGGGTGTGTGATCAGAGGGTGAGGGCGGGTGTGTGATCAGAGGGTGAGGGCGGGTGTGTGATCAGAGGGTGAGGCGGGTGTGTGATCAGAGGGTGAGAGCGGGTGTGTGATCAGAGGGTGAGAGCGGGTGTGTGATCAGAGGGTGAGGGCGGTGTGTGATCAGTGACTGAGGGCAGGTGTGTGATCAGAGGGTGAGGGCGGGTGTGTGATCAGAGGTGAGGGCGGGTGTGATCAAGGGTGAGGGCGGTGTGTGATCAGAGGGTGAGGGCGGGTGTGTGATCAGAGGGTGAGGGCAGGTGTGTGATCAGAGGGTGAGGGCGGGTGTGTGATCAGAGGGTGAGGGCAGGTGTGTGATCAGAGGGTGTGTGATCAGAGGGTGAGGGTGGTGTGATCAGAGGGTGAGGGCGGGTGTGTGATCATGAGGGGCAGGTGTGTGATCAGAGGGTGAGGGCGGTGTGTGATCAGAGGGTGAGGGCGGGTGTGTGATCAGAGGGTGAGGGCGGGTGTGTGATCAGAGGGTGAGGGCGGGTGTGTGATCAGAGGGTGAGGGCGGGTGTGTGATCAGAGGGTGAGAGCGGGTGTGTGATCAGAGGGTGAGGGCGGGTGTGTGATCAGAGGGTGAGAGCGGGTGTGTGATCAGAGGGTGAGGGCGGGTGTGTGATCAGAGGGTGAGGGCGGGTGTGTGATCAGAGGGTGTGGTGTGAGCAGTGCTGAGTCCATGGGCTGGAGCAGAGTGTGGCAGATGTTTGCTGCTTTATTAGCTGTGTTGTCCCGTGCTGGCGTGATATTCAGCTATAATGTCTGATTCTTTGGGTGCTGTTGAAGGTTAACTCAGTTCATGTAGTTGTGATTCTGAAAAGGTCCCAGACTGTTCATCTGCCTGACGCTGGCTTCAGGACGTTCTGGGACTCTGCACTGACTGTCTGGGGGCAGGTAGTAGACCAGCGAGGCCAGGAAGGAGATGAGCACGCAGGGGATGATGATGTTGACCACGTAGAAGAGAGGTTTGATGACCAGGTAGAAGGTGATGTCCTGATGCTTGTTGCTCTCCATGCAACTGAGTCAGATTTGATAGCTTGACTGATTCTTACAGTTTTTGATCAAACCCCCATCTGCTGATTCCAGGAGATCTTTAAAGGATCTCAGAGCTTCAGATTTATGAAGCCTGCTCAGCCCCCGGCAGCGCTGATGAAACCATTTCATTCCTTCAAAAAAGCAGAACATGAAGCTCCAGAAAAGGTTTTTGGATCAAGTTTCCAACAGAACGAGGACAAGTGGGTAAAAGCGCCACTTTAAAGCCTCCAGGCCTCAGAAACATCCACCTTTAGGATGCCTGACTTTAGAGGATCGTCGGTTCGCTCCGAGCACAAGAACAAACATGTTTAACCTCAGTCCAAGAACATCTGACCTGAAATGATCAAAAGCTTCACAGCGTAAAAAGATGGTGGAGAGAAAGCTGCTGGGAGGTTCTCAGAAGAGAAGTGGCATTAAAGCCAGCTGGAAGAGTCCAGCCTGCTTCCTGCTCCTCCAAACAGGCGTCTCCACACCAACACTGAGGAACACGGGCTTCTGTTCTTCTTCTTCTCTTCTGACTATTGTGTGTTTGATGAATGCAGCATCCACTCACTGCCCCTCCCCCCCCTACCCCCCCCTCTGGTTTCACATGCTCTCAGATAATCAGAGAACACCACCATAAACCCCCCTGTTGTTGCGTCCCCCCCCCCCTGTTTTTTCTGCAACAGTTCATCTACTCTGCTCAGGGAAACCTCGGTGTAAAGGTGCAGCCGGATGACCTCAGTGACTCTACAGAACCAGATGTTAGAAACTAACAGTTATAGATGTTTTGGTCCGTACACGTACACGCACACGTTGTATAAACACTTAATACACGCGTGTGCGTGTATGTAGACTTTTTAGTACTTTGGGTTCATAGACTTTTTAGTATTTTGCAGATACGTGTCTGTATATAAACCAGATCCTCCTGTAATAAAGAACTAAAGGCTGACTGTTGTCACGTGACCTGTCTCCGTCTGTGTCCGATGATGGAACCTGCCTGGAACATCTGGTCCACAGAAAAGCAAAACAGCTCACAGAACTGGTCCAGTTTAGACCCAAAATGACAATAAATAATGAAAATGTGTGACGCAGTAGAACAATGGACGAACTTTCTATTGGCCATTGACAGTTTCACTCATCGTCATCAGAATTCATCAAAAATATTCAAACCAACAAACTACACACAGAACCACAAAGTTTAGAGCTTAAAGGGAGCGACAGGTGAAGATTTAAAGCTCAACGCAGCTGAAGAAGTTCCAAAAAGGAGAAATATCATGGATGCTTTAAAACCGCCACCCGGTGGACACGCGTGGAACTGCAGACAATAGTTAAACGCGCTCCGACACATTCTGACCTCTGCTGCTCCTCCTGGACTCCAGGGCTGCAGAAATATGCTGCTTTTACAAGTCTTTAAAATCTGTAAAGCTCCATAAATCTTATTTATTTATTTAACTAAGTTAGTCAGTTTTAATTTAAATGTAAAAACATATTTATGGCATTAAAATAGCAAACAACTTTGAACCCTTCCAGAATGCTTTTATAGTAGTGGAATATTAATCAACAGCCATAAAGTTGTTCATTAACAGAGGAAAAAGGAAAGGTAAAAGTTTTCCGTTCAGACTGAGCAGGAAGACTGAAGACCGACAAGGTGAGTGGAAACGAAGAGCATTATTGAAAAGAATTGACAGTTGTGTTTGGAGATAAAATCAAGATTTTTGTGACTATTGAAGAGCTGCATAGAGCTGAAGAATTCTTGGCTTAAGAAAATTCAACAAGACTTCATATTTAGTTTTAGCACAAAACATCGTTATACATTATTAATGAATCGGTCTTATTTAACTTTCTTATAGTCTGGCTTTAGTTATAGTTGAATAGTCTTTCTAAGTGAAGTTTAGTTTATTTTTTTTTCTGCTCTTTGCTACTGATCCTAAAAGAACTTTAAACCCTCCCAACATGCTTTAATGGTAGTAATATAAACGCGCCATAAAGCTGTTGATTAGGTTGTAAAAGTGAAAGTGAAAGTATTCTGTTCAGACGAAGCAGGAAGAGCGACAAGCTGAGTGTAAAGTGAGTATGTTCTGTCCCTCAGTTTTGTGTTGTTTGTTCCTTTTCCGGAGGTTTGTTTGTTAGATGTAAGTTGTCAATTTACAGTCGCTCCTGTCGCGCTGCCATTTAGTGGAGTAGGGTGGAGACAGATAAAGGTGCTGCGGAACACGGAAAACGGGCCGCTCTTGGATCCAATCCGGTTACTTCTTTTACTTTTGCACTTCTCAAAGGCATAATCTGTAAGTAATATCTTTTACGATTGTAGCCGCTACTCAAAATGTACGTTTTTACATTGAAACCAAAGTTAAGTATTGTGATCCTTTTCTTGCAGTTTTACAAAATAATGGATCGGTAAAACCACAGAACGCTTCGCGAGTGGTTACTGAAGCCATATGTTTAGCTCGCTGCCGATGCTAACGCGCTTAGCCGAGGGCAGAAGAGAGTATTATGCTGTTAACGTTGTTAGAGAGTCTTAACAGGTATTAACAACATTTTAAAACTTTTTTGTGACAGGTGAAAAGCTCTTAGAGTTATTAGAGTTGTTCAACAGTCCAGGTCACAGCTGGATATTTTGGTATTATTTAAGACAATAAACTTTAAAAAATAATAAATAAATCCACACAGGATCACAGGACACCAACAGGATTTTGGGTTCATGTTGCACGTTTTCTCACAGTGGTTTATTGTTCTATGTTGTGGAACCACTGTGAAAGAAATGCAGGAGTGGGTGTCATTTCTTTCATCTATTTTAAATAGAGCAGTGATCTTTGAGGACTTGGATCATAGAAATAATTGAAGAGGGGAACAAAGGAGGGAAGTTAAAAAGTCCTGACTAGTATGTTTATGTAGCACCAGATAATTTAGTGGCTGAGCTGAAGACAGTCCTTTCACCATGTTGGCCTGTGGAAAACCAGTGTTGTGGGCCCGATGGACCAGCGTCCCCGTCGTTGCCGGACCACCGTTGGCCACCAGTTGGGTTTTGGGATCAAAGTGGGGGCGTTTCCTGTATCCGGTTCTCCTCACGGATCCATGACTACAACATGTTGCTGCAAGTGCAGAGACGTTTGCTCTGGAAAGAACTTTAGAGCACATTCAGTGCTGCAGGATGGGGCTGGAAAAGGTGCCAGTTCTTTTCTCACTGCAGGGAACAGTTAAAAAAGCAGCTTAAACTCTGAAAACATGAAAATGATACAGAGACATCATTGATTTATTGATTCAGTTGTTATCCAGAATGGATTAGAAATGTTCCTGTTTGATAAAAATGCAGTGAATTGGGATTATTTAACTACAACCTCTACAGATTATTTACCTTCATCACAGTCTCATCACTATTTCTGATGTTTCCTCAGGATGGACGAGGACAGAGCAGAGTCCACAGTGCCCAGCTGTGTGTCCCTGAAGAGTGACCGGTCCAAAGATAGATTAATAGACTTCAGAAGTTCAGAGGAAATGTAAGAAAACTAAAGCGTGATGATGTGTTTGTGTGGCAGCTGTTAGTCACATTAACAGCAGCAGGTTGTGAGTTTATTATTGGAGATGTTTAACACTTAAACCTCAGACAGTCATATAGTTACAGACTTAATGTGAATATTGTTGATTAG
This sequence comes from Takifugu flavidus, assembly GCF_003711565.1. Classification (NCBI taxonomy): domain Eukaryota; kingdom Metazoa; phylum Chordata; class Actinopteri; order Tetraodontiformes; family Tetraodontidae; genus Takifugu; species Takifugu flavidus. The sequence continues at coordinate 6,478 of NW_026622054.1, read as the reverse complement.
AAACAAGAATCAGGTTTAAACTGAAAGATGAATTCAGACATAAATGCTGGAACAATATTGAGTCTTGATCAGGTTCTTTCATCCTATAAATCAAAGGACTAATAGAGATGTGTTTCATAGTGAGAGGGGGGAGCACATCCTATCAAACTGGGACCAGTCAGCTCCACCAGGAGAGTCCTCTTGTTCACAATCTGGAAGCAGATCTGGAGATGCTGAAATGAAGCCCAAACAAAGTAAAACTGTTCAATATGAGATTTAATTTGTGATGTCATGAATTTGTAGTTGTGTTGATGATTTATTATAGATGGAAATCATTGGTTTACTTATGTTCAGGAAGTGATCTGCAGGAGGTGATAGAAGGTCATAAGATGAGTCTGAAGAGAAGATGTGAACATGTGACTGAAGGAACTCATGAAGCAGGAAGTGGAACCCTGCTGAACAAGATCTACACTGAGCTCTACATCACTGAGGGACAAAGTGAGGAGGTGGACACACAACATGAGGTGAGACAGCTTGAGAGAACCTCCAAGAAGAACATCCAGGACACTCCAATCAAGTGCCAGGACATCTTCAAAGTCTTATCTGAGCAACAGAGACACATCAGAGTGGTTCTGACCAACGGTGTCGCCGGCGTTGGAAAAACCTTCTCAGTGCAGAAGTTCAGTCTGGACTGGGCAGAAGGTTTGGAGAACCAAGACATCAGTCTGGTGCTTCCGCTCTCATGCAGGGAGCTGAACTTGATCAGAGATGAGCAGCACAGTCTTCTCTCACTGCTTCATGTTTTCCATCCAACATTACAGAAGATCAGAGCAGAAGATCTGACTGTCTGGAAACTTCTGTTCATCTTTGATGGCCTGGATGAAAGCAGATTTTCACTGGGTTTCAACAAGCATCAGGTCATCTCTGATGTCACACAAGTATCGTCCGTTGAGGTGCTCCTGGTGAACCTCATCCAGGGGAACCTGCTTCCCTCAGCTCTCATCTGGATCACCTCCAGACCTGCAGCAGCCATCAGATTCCTCCCTCGTGTGTTGACAGGATCACAGAAGTACGAGGCTTCACTGACTCCCAGAAGGAGGAGTACTTCAGGAGGAGGTTCAGTGATGAAGATCTGTCCAACAGAAGCATCAACATCTTCCACTGTCTGATGGAGATGAAGGATCAGTCAGTCCATCAGGAGATCCAAGAGTTCCTGAAGTCAGGGGAGAAATCAGAGAGGAGACTGTCAGAGATCCACTGTTCAGCTCTGGCCGACCTGCTGCAGATGTCAGAGGAGGTTCTGGATGAGCTGAACCTGCAGCAGTACAACACCTCAGAGGAGGGACGACGTCGCCTGATTCCAGCTGTGAGGAACTGCAGGAAGTTCGTGTAAGTAAAGATTTTGGGGCCAGACATCGGCGTTTAAATCAAGCGAGTGGATCATGTCAGGTAGCAATACCCCCTCCAGTGGTCATTCCTTCAATTCTTTATCTCCATTGCAGCGTCCAATTAAAAAAAAACAACAACAATTCATCCAGAAATGTTCAACACTGGCTGGATATAAGTTCAAAGTTCAGTCCTGACAACCAACATAAGGCAGGAATAATAGGAGCCACAAGTTAACTGACTATCATGAAATTACTGTCATGTCATTAAATCACTTTTGTTTGTTTGTAAACATCGTATTCGAACGACAGAAAAACACATTTTAACTAATGACACGTGACTATTTTGCTTCATTTGTTCAACGTAAAAACAGCCGGCCTCGTTGGTTTAAATGGGTGTTTTAGGTCTTTGTGGCGGTTCCGTTTGGAGCCTTTATGTGACCCACAAAGTTGTTTGACCCTTTCAACTTCATCACTAGCAACAAAAGGTGCAGTGAAAATGATTTGAAGGGAAACAGGCAGATAGAACAGAAGCTGAGGGCAATCGATGCAACCAGAGACTCTGATGTCATCGATCGGATCGCTGAATTAAGACTTGACGCACCATCGTACAAATTGGATGAAATGCAAAATATCCAAAGAGCCGATAGACAGATAAAAATGCACGTTTCTTTAAACCATTTGCTACAATCATTTTAAATATTGAGTAATTATGAGCTGTTCTAAAATAAGACAAATGTTGAGAATAATTCAGTTGCATTTCAGATCTGATGGTCGTTCAAACTGTTGCTCTACGGTGTTGAATTTAGCTTTTCCAGGAAATGAGCTACATTTGTGTTGAGGTAGATTCTCAGATAAGTTGATGAGAAATCCCAAAGTTTGACTCACTATTTTTGTTTCATACACAACAGACTGTCTGGTAGTTTTCTTTCAACGAGTCATTGGGAAGTTGTGGCCTCAGCAATGACGTCAAACCCTTCTCATCTACGGGAGCTGAGCTTAAGCGAGAACCAAAACCTGACAGATGCCGAGTAAAGTTACTGTCTTCTGCAATGATGCATCCAAACTGCAGACTGGAGACGCTCAGGTCAGGAGGCCTCTGTTGGTCTTTTCTAAATTTCTTTACATTTTCTGCTTTTCTCTTCATTTTCAGATTTAGAAATGTTTTTATTTGCCCCCCATTTATTCCTTTTCCAGGCTGTGGGACTGCAGGTTATCAGAGATCAGCTGTGACTCTCTGGCCTCGGCGCTGAGGTCCAATCCCTCCCATCTGAGGGTTCTGGACCTGAGTTGGAACCAGCTGAAGGATCCAGGAGTGAAGCGGCTCTGTGGTTTTCTCTCCAGGATCCTCTCTGTGAGCTGAAGACTCTCAGGTCAGTCAGAGATGATCCAGTACTTTCCCAGGTGTAACTAGTTAGACAATAACTGTTTCCATGTTTGATCTTTGTTATAAACGTAGTGTTACAGTTCTCAGAAAAAAGACCACACAGGACAGATTTGCAGTATTAAATTGGTTGTGGAAATCTGTCCCATGTGAGGATGGTCATCAATGACTAGAAAGGAAGTATCAGTTGTAGATTTGTCTTGTTTTATTTTAGGCTGGCCACAAAACCGCCCAACATTCAGACCAATCAAAAATGGTTCTTCCTGTCTTTTAAAGATCAGAAGGAAAACTAGCAACCCCAAAAAGAAAGCTGCTGCAGTGTGCCATGCCCCTTCTCTACTGAGAAAAGCCATCCCAAAAAAGAGAAAAGCCCAAGTGTGAAGTGAGCACCCTGTTAAACCTTGGTACCGAAAGCCTGCAGTCATTCTCATCTGAGGTGGCTTCATTCCAGCCAGAAGCCCAAACCTGCCTCCCTCTTAAAGGGGCAGCAGGTCAGTCCAACCACAGAAACCTTCATGAAGATCTGAAGCTTTCAGCATCCACAATTGTTGCACCTCACTTCCATTGGAGTCCAAATCAGAAGTCAACAAGTTGATTCTACACCGATTCTACACATGCAACCATTTTAAAAAGGTTTCCATCCATAAGTTTTCACACATTTTTAGATAAATCTGTTTGTTCATCGCCTCCTTCTGTTGTAATGGTCATTAAAGAAAATGACCTTATTGGAGTTTTTCTCCTCACAAATATGACTTTCTATGAACGATGCAATAAATGCAGCTTGCAATCTAAGACAATATGGAAGTATGTGTATATAATAGTAGTGGAAGTAGCTCATAAAATAATACATTTGCTCTTCTCATCGAATCTCTCTATGTTATTAAAGAAAAACCTGCTCTTAGTCAAGTCACACATCTAAGACATCAGCCAAAAATCCTAATTTTATTCAATCTAATATAAAACAGTAGAGAAGACTCTTTCTGCAGAGACACTGGTGGCAGGAATGCAGAAGTATCACCTGCTCAACTTGGAAGGTGGAGCAGAAACCACCAGCTGAGAAGGTCCTCAGCGAGAGGAAGTGGTGGAGAACCATGAAACTTGCTAAGCTCCACCTCAGCTCCAGAGACGGGCTGAGCTGGAGCTGTGGCACCAGGTATCGCCCAGAAGAGCCTCCAACAAACAAGCTCTTCTCTTGGGAGGAGAGGGCTTTGAATCTCAGCTCAGTGTGCTTGTCTCTAGTAGGTGGCAGCTGCACCTTTTCCTGAGCTCCTTGTTGATGCCCTGAGGGGAATTGATGCTCCTGCAATGTTTTCTGGCAGCATTGAGCTTGCAGTGGGGCAATCAAACACACTGTGGGGGGGCTCTCTTTCCTTCTCTCATCTGGAGAACAAGTGACACCAGCTGCCAATCATTGTTGGAGAAATGTGCAGTCAGGGGAACGATGCGTCCAGACTATAGCCACCCTTCCAGCATCCAGCAGTGTCTAAAACCTTTGATTTGGTTTCACCAGAGAGTGTAGGGATTGCAGGGTCGCTGCAGCATCGCCCACCTGTCAGGAGTGGGTCGCTTTGTCCCAACTCCTGACAAGAGTTGAGTGCTATTGAGAAATGTGGTCTCACAAACTTGGAAGGTATTTTGACCTACACACACTTTACATACGCTGTAGATCTTGTCCAACCGCCCTGAAAGAACCCAAAATAGGAACATACGGCAGATAAGCCGGTGCAGGACCAGAGGTTTGTTGCTTGGAAGCTGTGTTTTGCTCTGGTACATGTTGATTTTTATTTGTCTTCTCTCAAAATAATTGTTATTTTAGACTAAGAGGCTGCAGGTTATCAGAGACCAGCTGTGATTCTGTGGCCTCAGCTCTGAAGTCCAACCTCTCCCATCTGAGGGTTCTGGACCTGAGCTACAACCCGTTGCAGGATTCAGGAGTGAAGCGGCTCTGTTCTGGACTGGAGAGTCCAAACTGTAAACTGGAGAGGCTCAGGTCAGTCTTCATTTTTCTACCTATATACCAGCTGCTAAGATGGTGAAGTGAGGCTGTTCTCAACACTGCTGTGATGCACCACATTAAAAACATTCCTTGGAATATCGTGAATTCAGGTCTGACCCAACTAAGAACTAACGTAGGTTTAGTACTGACGCAGATAACATGCAGACCTGCACCGTATAACCTCATCCTGCATTTTTCAGATTAGAGGCTGCAGTTATCAGAGATCAGCTGTGGCTCTCTGGCCTCGGCGCTGAGGTCCAATCCCTCCCATCTCAGAGAACTGGACCTGAGTCAGAACCAGCTGCAGGATCAGGAGTGAAGCTGCTCTGTGGTTTTCTCCAGGATCCAAACTGCCGACTGGAAACTCTGAGGTAAACACCATTCTCAAAAATGTCCATTATTCCATCCGAGGGTCCTCACACTTTCTGAGTGTGTGTGTTGTGCCCAGTTCCTTCAGGAGGGGGGGCCACACGGGGACCACTTATTCATGATAAACTGATTTAAGGACAATGAAAAAGCCGACAGATGGTAACCAAAATTAGACAAAACTACGTGAGGGTGCCTGGTAGACACCAGCCAACGAGGAGGGAGATGGTGAGGGAGACAGGAAGTCATCTAAGACAGGTTGTGCCTTTAAAGATGAGCCACAGGTGAGATGGATCTCCATGATGAGATGGGAGGGAAAGAGGTGGGAGAACCTGGGAAGAGTGAGGGCCACAACAATATATATTCTCCTCTGGAACAGTGCAAACCTGAGAGGTTGGAATTGTGGTCATTACATATTACTATCATTTTTTAACCTGGAACTAAATTAAATATTTACAGATCATGCCTTTGATTAACCTTTCAGATTAATACTGGTTTCACTTATAACCTTATAAAAGTTTCCCTTCTTTATTTAGATTAAGGAGCTGCAGCTTATCAGAGATCAGCTGTGGCTCTCTGGCCTCGGCGCTGAGGTCCAATCCCTCCCATCTCAGAGAACTGGACCTGGGTGGGAACAAGCTGCAGGATTCAGGAGTGAAGCGGCTCTGTCTGGCTGAGAGTCCAGACTGTAAACTGGAGAGGCTCAGGTCAGTCTTCATGTTTCTACCTATATACCAGCTGCTAAGATGGTGAAGTGAGGCTGTTCTCAACACTGCTGTGATGCCACATTAAAAACATTCCTTGGAATATCGTGATTCAGTCTGACCCAACTAAGAACTAACGTAGGTTTATACTGACGCAGATAACATGCAGCCCTGCACCGTATAACCTCATCCTGCATTTTTCAGATTAGACTACTGCAGTTATCAGAGATCAGCTGTGACTCTCTGGCCTCGGCGCTGAGTCCATCCCTCCCATCTCAGAGACTGGACCTGAGTAAGAACCACTGAAGGATCCAGGAGTGAAGCTGCTGTCTCCTCTCGTAGAGAATCCACACTATGGGCTGGAGACATTGAGACATGGCGGTTGAAGCCAGTCAACTCCCGTCATCTGCTGCATCACTCACTGACCACTGGTGAAGAGCATCTGTGGAAACATCTGCCGTCTACTCCCCCATAGATGAAGAATCAGTTTTTAAAAAGCGTGGTGGACTTTCAGGAGATCAGTCGATGGTCGACAAAGCAGAAGCAGCTTCGCCTTGAAGTTAAATTAGTTCCTGGTATCACACATGCATCTTATAAAGTTCTAAATGGCTCCTCGGTCACTCTTATAAGCATGGAAACATTCTCTTAATTGTCTCTTCTTAAT
>NW_026622053.1:0-21331 GCF_003711565.1 Takifugu flavidus | reverse complement strand
GAAGAAGATATTGTTGAGAATGTGCCCTCCATTCCGAGGAGGACACGGTTACATATTTGTGCACCTTTAACTCACGCGATTCCGTTTCCTTTCCACTCGAATGTCGCCCCCCCCCCCCCCCCCCCCCCACTAGTCTGCAGACTAGGGGACATAAATGACTGCTTTTATCGCCGGACTGACACAATAAATTTAGAATTCTCTAATAGCATTTCAACCATTCTGCACACACTGAATATTATATATTCTGATATGTATATTGTATACACTCTCTGTGCTATGTAGAGGTATACAAAAGGCTGATTATCCATTTATCTTGGATTATTATAGATAGATAGATAGATAGATAGATAGATAGATAGATAGATATGGGCAGATTGAAATTGCTTCTTGTTTATGGGCTTTTCCCTGCAGCAGCCGTCACTGTGGCACCCAGCTGTGCGCTGCAAATGACGTTCAGCCAGGAGGGCGACCTGTTCTTCTACACCATCTCAGACGGACCTGCAGGTGCAGACTGTGTTTACAGCTACTACAATGCAACCGTGAGTAACACATCAGCACTCACCTGTCTCGGGGAATCCAATGTTACTGTTGGTATTTTAAGAATATCAGGCTGTTTTTGGCTGTGTGATGGACTAATTTATGGATTCAGAACCACCCGATTGCAAACAATGAAGAGGAAGCTTCACTGGTGAGGAACAACAGCCTTGATGGTCTCGTCACCTTAAAGTGCATAGAACACCTCTTCTTTAAAGCCACATGTGACAAGGTATTATACACTTGTAATATCTGGAAAATGTTCCAAAGGAATGCATTTTGCAACTGTCTGAGATGTGTAACTTTCTCATTATTGTCGGATCAGGTCCCCTGATGAAGCATTAAAAATCTCACTTTGTCTGTTTCCACAGGGGGAATTTTACAGTGCTAACGTTACAGGTGAGGCCCAAGTCCTAACATAGTCATCTTTACCTGCAGTTTGTCAGTAATATATGAAAATTACCTTTTTACAGTTGCCTGTGAGGACCTTCGCAGCAACGAAGATGCAGCAAAAAGAATAAACCCCGTGACTAAAGGCAACATGCATAATAGTTCAGGTATGCCCCCATCTGTCACAAACGGTGGGTGTATTTAAATCCACATTGTATTTACAATAATATTAGAATTGTTGGTGATTGTGTAATATTAAAATTACCAGTGATTGTGTATCATGTGTTGATAGGGAGTTCAAAGGACCAGACTGTCCTGGTTGTGGCCTCAGTTGTAGTCCCGGTGGTCCTGGTTGTGGTCCTGGTGATGTGGTGCAAATACAAGAAAAAATATGGTACGAATGGTGGCAAAAACAGTAAGTAGTGGCATATTGTCCTGGCCCGTTCTGTTTTAAAATAACCTTTATGCCATTTGAAACAGTGGCGTGGCGTGGAAACATCTTCAAGTGGTTTTGCAGGCCGGGCCAAGAACCTGGACCGGGCCAAGAACCTGAACTTATGCTGGAACCAACAGCAGCAGCTGTCTAAAACCCCCCAAAGGTGCTAGAGTGGATACATGCTAAATGGAGATTCTGCTGTTTTCTGCTGCCTTCAACTATTTCCAGCCAAGCTGTCACTGCATCTCCTTTAAGGCTGTTAAACCTATTTAAGCACTTTTTTAACTTGAGTTAACTTGACTTTTATTATTGCATTTAAGCTCAGCCGACGTAAATTCGGCTTTTAGACTCGATAAGATTGTATGATAACAAAAATGACAATCTAATTTTCATTGTAATGCAAAAATCTATTTTTACTCAGATTTCAACCATTTATAAAAGAATCATTTTTAATTTGAGGGAAGTTCAAAGTTCAAAAATCAAAGTTTTACACTTATCGTCAGTGCCTCTGATCACTTTTCCTCTGAGACTTTTGTGTGACACTTTCACAACATTGAATCACAATGATCCGCTTCACCATTTTTATCGCTCCTGTACCTGAGAGGATGCAAACGGCTTCTTTAAATGACCCCCAGGACGTTGAGGCAACATGAAGGCATTTTCCAATCCGATCTCACTGTGATTCTTTGGTTGGAAAAAACAAAAACATGACGAGAGGTTCAGAGGTTGGGTGTTTCCAGTCGGCACTCCTGTGTTAAATTATATTGTCTACCAGGTTCCCAGTGTTATTTTAACTTTTATGTATGGATTTAAGATCAAGTAATTTCCATAAATATCCATCAAAGCCAGACTGGATGTGTGTGTGTTGTTCTTTAAATTGTCAACTCCATTAGGCTGCGTGTCTTTAATACAGATGAATGAGCCAAAATGTTGTGGTTTCACTATTTTACTGTTGACAGCACGACTAGAAAACACAGGTACGTTTTATCCTTTAAACGTACGTTTTATCTATTTGCTGTCGCCAGAGGGCGCGGTTCCCTATTTAAGGCTGATCGTTTGTCCATAAACTCATCTTAAAGTTTCAGAACATCTTAAAATTTTATTTATATGAACATATTAAGGTGAGTTTGCGTACATAAAGGGGTATCATGATCATCAAACGCAAGATTGAGGGTCACTTTTCCAGCTCTGACCCCAGGCGTATGTGGCAAGGCATCCAGGCCATCACCGACTACAAACCCAACAACTCCAGCCCCACAGTCATGGACACCACCTTTTTGAACGAGCTTAATACCTTCTATGCTCGCTTCGAAAAGGACACCGCCACTAGGACCCCTCTCCCAGCAGACCACCAACCCATCACACTATCATCTACCGCCGTCTACACAGCCCTCAGCCGGATCAACCCACGCAAGGCTGCTGGTCCTGATGGCATCCCTGGACGTGTGCTCAGGGCATGCGCAGAACAGCTCGCCGGGATTTTTACGGACATCTTCAATCTGTCCCTCGCCCACGCAGTGGTCCCGTCTTGCTTCAAGGCCACAACTATCGTCCCAGTTCCGAAGCATTCCAGACCAACCTGCCTCAATGACTACCGCCCGGTAGCACTCACCCCCATCATTATGAAGTGCTTCGAGCGACTGGTCCTGGCTCACCTGAAGGACTGCCTCCCAACCACACTCGATCCACACCAGTTTGCCTACCGCACCAACAGGAGCATAGATGATGCAGTCTCCATAGCACTGCACTCTGTGCTCACACACCTGGACAACACGAACACTTATGCACGATTGCTGTTTGCTGACTTCAGCTCAGCTTTCAGCACCGTCGTCCCCTCCAAGCTGATCACCAAACTTGGAGACCTGGGCATCAACCCCTCCCTCTGCAACTGGACTCTGGACTTCCTGACCGACAGACCACAGCATGTTAGGTCAGGTCACAGCCGCTCCACCACCATCACACTCAGCACCGGTGTGCCACAAGGCTGTGTGCTGAGCCCGTTCCTCTACTCTCTATTCACCCACGACTGCAGACCTGTACATGGATCCAACTCCATCATCAAGTTTGCAGACGACACAACGGTGATCGGTCTCATCAGCAACAACGACGAGACAGCCTACAGAGAGGAGGTAGAGCGCCTGACCACATGGTGCGCTAACAACAACTTGGTCCTCAACACCAGCAAGACCAAGGAGCTCATCGTGGACTTCAGGAAGGCAAGAGGAGGCACACAGGACCCCATCCACATCAACGGGATGGCCGTCGAGCGTGTCTCCAGCTTCAAGTTCCTGGGGACCCACATCTCAGAGGACCTGTCCTGGACCACAAACACCTCCAGCATCATCAAGAAGGCTCACCAGCGCCTCTTCTTCCTGAGGACACTGAGGAAGAACCAGCTATCCTCGGCTGTCCTGGTGAACTTCTATCGCTGTGCGATAGAAAGCATCCTGACCAACTGCGTGTCAGTCTGGTATGGAAGCTGCACTATCGCTGAGCACAAGGCCTTGCCGAGGGTGGTGAAAACTGCCCAACGCATCACAAGGACTACACTCCCTGCCATCGGAGATGTCCAGAGGAAGCGCTGCCTGCATCGAGCACGCAGCATACTCAAGGACTCCTCCCACCCTGCCCACAGACTATTTTCCCTCCTGCCCTCTGGGAGGCGCTACAGAACCCTCAGGACTCGGACCAGTAGACTGAGGAACAGCTTCTTCCCCAGAGCGGTGTCCCTGTTGAACTCCTGCTGACCCTTACACACTCCACACCTCACTACACTACAGCAGTTTACTCAACAACTCACTAGCTTAGTAACCAATGTAGCTACTGTTTAAACCTGTCCTGCGCACTCATGCACTTTATCATCTGTATCTGTATACACGTAATTTATAATTTGCACATCTCCTCTATCTTATGTAAATAGCTAAATAGCTCCTGCACTTATAGTCCAAGGCATTTAATGTAAACACCATCTGTAAAATATGTTTATAGCACAACCCGGTAAACGATTGTAAAATAACCGCCATACTGTATTTATTAAGTTATTATCCTCACTTGCTGCTTCTTTTGCACTTCTGGTTAGATGCTAAACTGCATTTTGTTGCTCTGTACCTGTACATGTGCAATAACAATAAAGTTGAATCTAATCTAATCTAATCTGGGGGGGTTATTAAAATGAAAACAGATTTTGCCACAGGTATGGAGCCACTTATCAGAAAACAACTTCAATCTGGGTTTATTAAAACAGTCAGGCAGCTAAAATGAAAACCTAAACTCAGAACACAAGTGTCTCAAACTAGCCAGTCACTCCAGACAGCAGCAGCAGGATCATCTGGCTGTAGAACAGCAGAACTACTTGTTAAAGACCCTGATCCTCCTCCCGACCTCTGACCTCTCCCTCCACCTTTATCTAAATTTCAATCACAATGTTTATTTTGTTGCTACTCATCTTGAGACTTTAATAAAAGAAAATTGAATGTTTGTGGCTGTGGCTCAACAACAACAAGGTGTGTGTGACACAAAATTGTGTTGTCACAATTTGATCCATTAGGTTATTGTCAGAAAGACAAATTGATTAAGTGATAGTGAACCAAAGTTGTCTCAAGTGTGACTGTAAGAGGTCACTAAGGGTTCCGTGGTTCTAGTAGAGCACTATTAAAGTGAGTTGCAGAGTCACACTTAAAGAAACACTTACAGGTAATAAAGTAACACGTAATCTCGAGGAATTGTTGAGGGGGAAATCGGATGATGTCGTTTTAAAGGCAGGTTTTAGATTTTTAGAGTTAACAGGGCCAAGTAGTAGGGGTTTGAGACCTTAGAGCAGGGGTGTCAAACTCAATTGCACCTGGGGCCAAAACTCAAAGCACACTTTAGGTTGCTGGCCGAACAGGATAAACATTTATTGAACACACTAGAAGTAAATGTTTTTGAACATGAATGGGGATAAAAACGGACAGTAATATTTTTCTACAATTAAAAAAACCCTTAAACCTTATATAACATACAATACTTTGCTCTATATAAATATATTTCTTGTCAAAAATATAAAGAGTTACAACTACGAACATGCTGCAAAAACATGAAAAATTTAAAAATGATACTTTTCCACAGAAGTAAAAACAACATTTGCATTTGTCGAACACCTTTGTCAGTTCTTCAGCGCTGATTTTCTTCGATGTTCTAAAAGTGACGTTTGAGTGAGTCGGGAGGGGCTTGTAGCTAAAAGGGTGTATAGTTTGGTTATAACGATTTGTTCGGCAAAGTTTCAAAAGGTAACGTAATTTCCAGCCACCTTTACGCTCCTCTGTCAGTGGTGTTTTCCGGTTTATGCCAACCTGGGACAATTCCTTTGACGTCACTAAAGTGGGCGTGGTTAGGTAACTATAAATTAGCCCTGGCTCAGGGAACTCCTCGCTCTCACGTCTGATCCCGCTACCGCAGGTTGTATGAAGAACCGAAGTGAATTTATGGCTCTCTACATCAGGATTTTACTTTTCAGTGAGTATTCTTATTAATTTCATAGAAAGAGTAATCAGCAGTAATGACTCTGCACCGGTCCGTTGTGGTGAAGAGAGAGCTGAGCCAACAGACGAAGCTCTCAATTTACGGGTCATCTTCGTTCCTACCCTCACCTGTGGTCATGAGCTTTGGGTAATGACCGAAAGAACAAGATCACGGGTACAAGCGCCCGAAATGAGCTTCCTCCGTAGGGTGGCTGGGCTCTCCTTAGAGACAGGGTGAGAAGCTCTGTCATCCGGGAGGAGCTCGGAGTAGAGCCGCTGCTCCTCCGCGTTGAGAGGAGCCAGATGAGGTGGCTTGGGCACCGAGTTAGGGTGCCCCCTGGACGCCTCCCTGGTGAGGTGTTAGGGCATGTTCCTCCGGTAGGAGGCCCCCGGGAAACCTAGGACACGTTGGAGAGACTATGTCTCTCGACTCGCCTGGGGATCCCCCCGATGAGCTGGGGAGAGGGAAGTCTGGGCTTCTCTGCTCAGGCTGCTGCCCCCGCGACCCGACCCCGGATAAGCGGTAGAGGATGGATGGAGGGATTCATAGAAAGACTTCTGACGTTTAGACAGGTTGGGTGTGACATAGTCACATAGTTAAGGGTGCTTGACTCATGCGGTTGCATGTGTAAAGAATCAAAGTTAATTCATGGCATCCGGATTCTACTGTTGTGAGTGTTCTTATTAATTTCATCGAAAAACTTCTAACGTGTTTGTAAATGTTCTTTACGACGCCGTTGCACTCGCGCGATTCCGTTATTTCCACTCGAATGTCGACTTGATTGTGTGTCAAGTTTATAGTTTAAAACAAGTATACTTTGAAAGTGCGAGTCGATTTGTCAAGGTTGAAAATGATCCGTCCTATAACACGGGACTTTTTGCCCCCTAGACTCAGTGGAGGTGGTGGGAAACGAGAGGATGATGGCTAAACTGTCATCCATATTAACCCCCCACCACCACCACCACCTACAGGACACCTGACAGAACTGGGCGGGTAAAGGTGCTTTTTTCCACCGGAGTGGAGCAGCACAATAAACATAAATGACTGCTTTTACCGCCGGACTCACACAATAACTAGAATTCTCTAATAGCATTTCAACCATTCTGCACACACTGAATATTATATATTCTGATATGTATATTGTATACACTCTCTGTACTATGTACAGGTATACAAAAGGCTGATTATCCATTTATCTTGGATTATGACAGACAGACAGAAATTGCTTCTTGTTTATGGGCTTTTCCCTGCAGCAGCCGTTACTGTGGCACCCAGCTGTGCGCTGCAAATGACGTTCAGCCAGAAGGGCGGCCTGTTCTCCTACACCATCTCAGACGGACCTGCAGGTGCAGACTGTGATTACAGCTACTACAATGCAACCGTGAGTACCACATCAGCACTCACCTGTCTCGGGGAATCCAATGTTACTGTTGGTATTTTAAGAATATCAGGCTGTTTTTGGCTGTGTGATGGACTAATTTATGGATTCAGGACCACGTGATTGCAAACAATGAAGAGGAAGCTTCACTTGTGAGGAACAACAGCCTTGATGGTCTCGTCACCTTAGAGTGCATAGAACACCTCTTCTTTAAAGCCACATGTGGCAAGGTATTATACACTTGTAATATCTGGAAAATGTTCCAAAGGAATGCATTTTGCAACTGTCTGAGATGTGTAACTTTCTCATTATTGTCGGATCAGGTCCCCTGATGAAGCATTAAAAATCTCACTTTGTCTGTTTCCACAGGGGGAATTTTACAGTGCTAACGTTACAGGTGAGGCCCAAGTCCTAACATAGTCATCTTTACCTGCAGTTTGTCAGTAATATATGAAAATTACCTTTTTACAGTTCCCTGTGAGGACCTTCGCAGGAATGAAGATGCAGCAAAAAGAATAAACCCCGTGACTAAAGGCAACATGCATAATAGTTCAGGTATGCCCCCATCTGTCACAAACGGTGGGTGTATTTAAATCCACATTGTATTTACAATAATATTAGAATTGTTGGTGATTGTGTAATATTAAAATTACCAGTGATTGTGTATCATGTGTTGATAGGGAGTTCAAAGGACCAGACTGTCCTGGCTGTGGTCCTGGTGGTCCTGGCTGTCCTGGTGGTCCTGGCTGTCCTGGTTGTCCTGGTTGTCCTGGTGATGTGGTGCAAATACAAGAAAAAATATGGTACGAACGGTGGCAAAAACAGTAAGTAGTGGCATATTGTCCTGGTCCGTTCTGTTTTAAAATAACCTTTATGCCATTTGAAACAGAGGTGTGCTGTGGAAAGATCTTCGAGAGGTTTTGCGGGCCGGGCCAAGAACCTGGACCGGGCCAAGAACCTACCCCTGCTGAAACACCTATGCTGGAACCACCAGCAGCAGCTGTCTAAAAACCCCCCAAAGGTGCTGGAGTGGATACATGCTAAATGGAGATTCTGCTGTTTTCTGCTGCCTTCAACTATCTCCAGCCATCACTGCATCTGCATTAATGCTGTTAAACCTTTTTAAGCACTTTTTTAACTTGGGGACTTTTATTATTGCATTTAAGCTCAGCTGACATAAAGTCTGCTTTTAGACTCTAACCCATCCAAACCCATTCAATCACAATACTGTAATTGGTTATATTTAATATTTATGTTGTAATTTTATTTCTGTATTCTATATTTATGCAAAGAGAGGAGAACTATTGACAAGCTGTGGAGCATCATGGACGATGTCCGCCACCCTCTGCACACTGTCGTCCACAGCCAGAGAAGCCTGATCAGCCAGAGGCTGCGCCTCCCCAAGTTAAGCACAAACAGGCTGGGGAACTGATTCACCCCCCGAGCCATCAGACTGTTCAACTCCTCCCTGGGGGGGGAGGAGGGCCGACAGAAGGACTGGAACAACACTGCAATAACATAATACTGTGCTAATTCATGTTCTAATCTTTTTTGTATTTTACTTATTTATTCTATTTCTATACTTTGTAAATACACCTGCTGCTATTTGTGTCCATACAGTTATATTCATCCATGTGTAGGCTGCTATTACAATATTCATCCCCATAGGGAAATAGAAAAGTAAATCTTGAAAGTAACCCTATTTATGTGCAACATGTGTGTGTTTGAATCAACTTTTCTATGAGTTCTTATCTAAAGTAAAGTGCCCTGGAAACCACCTTTTGTTGTGTTCTTGTTTGGGAGGAGGATTTTCTCACCCGACAGACATAAGCCAATGAAACTGTGGGCCTGATTTCCTGTCACATGACCAGATTTTACACCTCTCAGTGATTCATTGTTTGTCTGCTTGAGCCACAATGGTTCGATTAAGTTCAAAAGGAATGCCTAAAGTTAATTCAGAAAAAAGGTGGGGGGGGGGGGGGGGGGGGGGGCACGTCCATCTGAAGATGTCTGATGCAACATTACAAATGCCTGGCGACATTAACAGGCCAGAAGTCAGACTTCCATTTTAGGTAATTGAACCAACAGGGGTTTGAGTAAGGGCAATTGTTGTGTTTGTCTTTTGCAATATGGAAATTACCCTGGTCTGTGAGGGTAAAACCCCCCCCCTGCATTTAAGATGGGGGGAAAAAAAACAGACCAACCTCTTTCTGCTTGTTGTGAATGGTTTCAGACTGAAGACGGTTTTACTCTGTTATGGTTCTCATCCAAACATGTATTTTGGCTTTTTGAAGGGACTTGAGAGACGAAGGGGAAAGTAAGAGGATGCAATGATAAGAGACGGAGCGGTAGAGAACATAAATGAAATAGCGCCACCACGTGGTTATAAGCTGCATTGACAGTTATCTCATGCAAGCGACGGCAATCACGCTGTCCTCACATTGATATAAAATCCCCAAATAGAACACTGTATGCTGTATAATGGGATGTTACATAAACCATATAACTTTTTAAAATGGAGCTATTCAAACAACCCAAAAAGCTCATTTGAGCTCCCAAGAACACAAATCTGATCATAAATCTCAGAAGACCCGTTTTGTTTGTTGTCCCTCATATTATTATGGATCAACACTTGATAATGACAAATTTTGCTTTGTACAAACATTGAAAGCAGCTAAATTCGAGGCTGGAAATCCACCGAGAAATGACCACTTCAGCCAGTACCAACAATAAACCAAAATATCTGAGTTTCTTGTTTATGGTAAAGTCAAATAGGGCCATCTGGTGTCCAGGTGGGAGACACCCCCGAAAGTGCCGGAGAACAAGCTGAATAAAAGCTGATTTCACACACATCAAAGGATGAAGGGGTGATTCCTTCACGTCTATATTTCTCTTAATTACAGATCTTCCTTCCTTCCAAGTTCCGGAAACTTCCCTTCAGCTTCCTCCGACTTTCAGATTTATCTGATATAAATCTGGTTCCACCTCTTCCTCCTCCCACATCATCAGAACCTTCAGGAGTGAATCGTGACCATCGACCCACACACACACACACACACACGTCGACACACACACACACCTCGACCCACACAGACATACGTCGACCAACACACCTCGACCCACACACACATATCGACCCACACACACACGTCGACCCACACACACACACACGTCTCAACACACACACACCTCGACCCACACACACACGTCGACCCACACACACATCGACCCACACACACACACACCTTGATCCACACACACACCTCGACCCACAAACACACGTCAACACACACACCTCGACCCACACACAAATCGACCCACACACACACACGTCGACCCACACACACACACATACACACACACACACACACACACATCGATCTTTCGCCATCACAACGAAGCTAAAATGGTCCCAACTCTATAGCAAAGTCAACACAACCATGATCAAAGCTGATTGGACACCTCCAGCATCAGTCGGCTGGTCTCCATGGTAACAGAGCAGTCTAATTTCCACACCCCCTCCTCGTTCACCTCACCGTCGTGTTCCAGGTAAAGGTGCAACAGCTCACACATCACAGGTGAGCAGGGCACCCGTGAAAGCCCCGCCCACATTCTGCAGTTTCCACCTGAGCTGAAGGTCACAGAGGTCAAGACGCAGCAACATCAACAGAACAGCAGACGGGGGGGGGGGGGGGGGGGGGGGGGGGGGGGGGGGGCAGATGTTGGGGGGGAGCGAGCCGAGACACAGCCCGCAGGAGCCCCGGTGAGGTCAGAGGTCGAGGTCACGCCCACAGTGTCGTCCGCACGAGAACCCAAATCGAATCAGCGTCCTGCGGTGATGGAGCGCTGATCCCTGAGGGAGGGGCCAGAACAGACGGCGACCCCCCCACCTCCTTTTGTTCAATAAGACACCTCCTTCACCTGCCTCGGGGAATCCAATGTTGCTGTTGGTATTTTAAGAATATCAGGCTGTTTTTGGCTGTGATGGACTAATTTATGGATTCAGGACCACGTGATTGCAAACAATGAAGAGGAAGCTTCACTTGTGAGGAACAGCAGCCTTGATGGTCTCGTCGCCTTAAAGTGCATAGAACACCTCTTCTTTGAAGCCACATGTGACAAGGTATTATACACTTGTAATATCTGGAAAATGTTCCAAAGGAATGCATTTTGCAACTGTCTGAGATGTGTAACTTTCTCATTATTGTCGGATCAGGTCCCCTGATGAAGCATTAAAAATCTCACTTTGTCTGTTTCCACAGGGGGAATTTAACAGTACTGACGTTACAGGTGAGGCCCAAGTCCTAACATAGTCATCTTTACCTGCAGTTTGTCAGTAATATATGAAAATTACCTTTTTACAGTTCCCTGTGAGGACCTTCGCAGCAACGAAGATGCAGCAAAAGGAATAACCCCGTGACTAAAGGCAACATGCATAATAGTTCAGGTATGCCCCCATCTGTCACAAACGGTGGGTGTATTTAAATCCACATTGTATTTACAATAATATTAGAATTGCTGGTGATTGTGTAATATTAAAATTACCAGTGATTGTGTATCATGTGTTGATAGGGAGTTCAGACCAGACTGTCCTGGCTGTGGTCCTGGTTGTCCTGGTTGTGGTCCTGGTGATATGTTGCAAATACAAGAAAAAATATGGTACGAATGGTGGCAAAAACAGTAAGTAGTGGCATATTGTCCTGGCCCGTTCTGTTTTAAAATGACCTTTATGCCATTTGAAACAGTGGCGTGCCGTGGAAAGATCTTCGAGAGGTTTTGCGGACCGGGCCAAGAAAGCTGGCTAAAGGTAGCCTGAGATGCTAACTAAGTTAGCTTATCGCGCTAGCGCGAATTAGCGTAAACGCTAATTAGCGATCAGCTTCTAGCAGAACAAACTTACTAAACTTACTAGCTTACTAGAACAAACATTCTGTAAATATCACAGCAAACAGTTATCATCTTTTACATGTACAAATTATACTATTATACTATTAACTAACTTAAAATTAGCTTACCAATGGGCAGTGTGCTCCTGTATACGCCCCTTTCACACTAAAATGCTCAACTTCAAAACAAATGAAAGATGACAAAATCTTTAAATAGCCTATTTAAACCTTTATAATAATGATAAATAACACAAAATGTAAAGGACTTAACACAAAATTCAGAGGACTTAACATCTATAACTCATCCAAACCCATTCAATCACAATACTGTAATTGGTTATATTTAATATTTATGTTGTAATTTCATTTCTGTATTCTATATTTATGCAAAGAGAGGAGAACTATTGACAAGCTGTGGAGCATCATGGACGATGTCCGCCACCCTCTGCACACTGTCGTCCACAGCCAGAGAAGCCTGATCAGCCAGAGGCTGCGCCTCCCCAAGTTCAGAACAAACAGGCTGGGGAACTCATTCACCCCCCGAGCCATCAGACTGTTCAACTCCTCCCTGGGGGGGGAGGAGGGCCGACAGAAGGACTGGAACAACACTGCAATAACATAATACTGTGACATCCATTCATTCAGTTCATTCATCCATCTATTCATTTATTTACATTTTTATAGTTTTATATTTATATTCTATTTTAATTCATTCTTATATTTATTTTATTTCTTATTTTATTCTATTTATTATCTTTAATAGGTTTAATGGTGTGTAATGGTGGTGGGTAATTTTGTACAGTGCTGTACGTTTTTTTTGGAGATGCCAATTTCCCTGATGGACACCCCCTAAAGGGATCAATAAAGTACTCAATCAATTCATGTTCTAAACTTTTTTGCATTTTACTTATTTATTCTATTTCTATACTTTGTAAATACACCTGCTGCTATTTGTGTCCATACAGTTATATTCATCCATGTGTAGGCTGCTATTCCAATATTCATCCCCATAGGGAAATAGAAAAGTAAATCTTGAAAGTAACCCTATTTATGGGCAACATGTGTGTTTGAATCAACTTTTCTACGAGTTCTTATCTAAAAAAGTGCCCTGGAAACCACCTTTTGTTGTGTTTTTGTTTGGGAGGAGGGTGCTCACCCGACAGACATAAGCCAATGAAACTGGTGTGGCCTGATTTCCTGTCACACGACCAGATTTTACACCTGTCAGCGATTCATTGTTTGTCTGCTTGAGTCACAATGGTTCGATTCAGTTCAAACGGAATGCCTAAAGTTAATTTAGGAAAGAAGAAAAAAGGTGGGGGTGGGGGGGGGGGTGGCATGTCCCCCCCCCCCCCCCCCCACACACACACACGTCGACCAACACACCTCAACCCCACACCACACACACACACACACACACACACACACACACCACGTCAACCCCACAACACACACGTCAACCCACACACACATCAACAGACACACCTCGACCCACCCCCACACACACAAACACGTCGACCAACACACCTCAACCCACACACCACCACACACACACACACACACACACACAACACACACACACGTCTACCCACACACACACACGTCAACCCACACACAACACGTCAACCCACACACACATCAACAGACACACCTCGACCCACCCACACACACGTCAACCCACACACACATCAACAGACACACCTCGACCCACCCACACACACACACCACACACACACACACCACGTCAACCCACACACCACACACGTCAACCCACACACACATCAACAGACACACCTCAACCCACACACACACACACACACACACACACGTCAACCCACACACACATCAACAGACACACCTCGACCCACACACACACACACACGTCAACCCACACACACACACGTCAACCCACACACACATCAACAGACACACCTCGACCCACCACACACACACACACGTCAACCCACACACACATCAACAGACACACCCGACCCCCCACACACACACGTCAACCCACACACACATCAACAGACACACCTCGACCCACCCCCACACACACACGTCAACCCACACAAATCAACAGACACACCTCGACCCACCCACACACACACACACACACACACACACACACACGTCAACCCACACACACACACGTCAACCCACACACACATCAACAGACACACCTCACCACACACACACACACACACACACACACACACACGTCAACCCACACACACATCAACAGACACACCTCGACCCACCCACACACACACACGTCAACCCACACACACATCAACAGACACACCTCGACCCACCCACACACAACACACACACACACGTCAACCCACACACACACACGTCACCCCACACACACATCAACAGACACACCTCAACCCACACACACACACACACACACACACACACACACGTCAACCCACACACACACACCTCGACCCACACACACACACGTCAACCCACAACACATCAACAGACACACCTCGACCACACACACACGTGTCAACACACACACACACCTCGACCCACACACACACGTCGACCCACACACACACATCGAACCACACACACATCGACAGACACACTTCGACCCCCCCCACACACACACACCTCAACCCACAAACACACGTCAACACACACACACCTTGACCCACACACAAATCGACACACACACACACACCTTGATACACACCACACACACACACACCTCGACCCACAAACAAATCGACCCACACACACACGTCGACCCACACACACACCCACACACACATCGACACACACGTCAACACACACACACCTCGACCCACACACACACACACCACACGTCGATCTTTCGCCATCACAACGAAGCTAAAATGGTCCCAACTCTAAAGCAAAGTCAACACAACCATGATCAAAGCTGATTGGACACCTCCAGCATCAGTCGGCTTCACTATTTTACTGTTGACAGCACAACTAGAAAACACAGAGAGGTACGTTTTATCCTTTACAAAATGTTGGAACCAAAAGGTTTGCCTCGTACTTGGTGGTTGAAGTGAACTCCAAACATCTGTCAAATCACTGCTCTTCAAATTTAAATCTATTTGCTGTCGCCAGAGGGCGCGGTTTCCTATTTCCTATCTGGGTTCAAGCTGGGTTTATTAAAACAGTCAGGCAGCTAAAATGACCACTTACAATACTTTGCTCTATATAAATATATTCCTTGTCAAAAATATAAGAGTTACGACTACGAACATGCTGCAAAAAAAATGATGCTTTTCCGCAGACGGACTCGGTCACGTGTAGTTATGTGGGCGGGGTCAAACTCAAAGTATCAGCCGGCGCGCTTTGGTCTGGGGGGGGTTACACGCCTGATCCCGGTGCTGCCTGTGGTGTGAAGATGGCTCTGCACATCCGGATTCTACTGTTTAGTGAGTGTTCTTATTCACATCATGGTCAAACTTCCAATGTGTTCATGAATGTTTTTTGCAACGCTGTTGCATCAGCTCGTGTATATTAGCAGCTTCAACAGGTAGTTTACAAAAGAGATCGTTCCCATCAGATGTGTCATCAGATGGGCCATTACAGGCAGGTAGTGAAGGAATTCATGTTTGATCGAAGAAGATATTGTTGAGAATGTGCCCTCCATTCCGAGGAGGACACAGTTACATATTTGTGCACCGATTCCGAATTGATTGTGTGTCAAGCTTATAGTTTAAAACAAGTATACTTTAGTATACTGCGGGTCGATTTGGCGGTTGAAAATGATCCCTCCTCTGACACGTATCGCGACATTAATCTGGGCAGATTGAAATTGCTTCTTGTTTATGGGCTTTTCCCTGCAGCAGCCGTCACTGTGGCACCCAGCTGTGCGCTGCAAATGAGGTTCAGCCAGAAGGGCGGCCTGTTCTTCTACACCATCTCAGACGGACCTGCAGGTGCAGACTGTGATTACAGCTACTACAATGCAACCGTGAGTAACACATCAGCACTCACCTGTCTCGGGGAATCCAATGTTGCTGTTGGTATTTTAAGAATATCGGACTGTTTTTGGCTGTGTGATGGACTAATTTATGGATTCAGGACCACGTGATTGCAAACAATGAAGAGGAAGCTTCACTGGTGAGGAACAACAGCCTTGATGGTCTCGTCGCCTTAAAGTGCATAAAACACCTCTTCTTTAAAGCCACATGTAGCAAGGTATTATACACTTGTAATATCTGGAAAATGTTCCAAAGGAATGCATTTTGCAACTGTCTGAGATGTGTAACTTTCTCATTATTGTCGGATCAGGTCCCCTGATGAAGCATTAAAAATCTCACTTTGTCTGTTTCCACAGGGGGAATTTAACAGTACTGACGTTACAGGTGAGGCCCAAGTCCTAACATAGTCATCTTTACCTGCAGTTTGTCAGTAATATATGAAAATTATCCTTTTACAGTTCCCTGTGAGGACCTTCGCAGCAACGAAGATGCAGCAAAAGGAATAAACCCCGTGACTAAAGGCAACATGCATAATAGTTCAGGTATGCCCCCATCTGTCACAAACGGTGGGTGTATTTAAATCCACATTGTATTTACAATAATATTAGAATTGCTGGTGATTGTGTAATATTAAAATTACCAGTGATTGTGTATCATGTGTTGATAGGGAGTTCAGACCAGACTGTCCTGGTTGTGGTCCTGGCTGTCCTGGTGGTCCTGGTTGTCCTGGTTGTGGTCCTGGTGATATGTTGCAAATACAAGAAAAAATATGGTACGAACGGTGGCAAAAACAGTAAGTAGTGGCATATTGTCCTGGCCCGTTCTGTTTTAAAATGACCTTTATGCCATTTGAAACAGAGGCGTGCCGTGGAAAGATCTTCGAGAGGTTTTGCGGACCGGGCCAAGAACCTGGACCGGGCCAAGAACTGACCCATACTGAAACACCTATGCTGGAACCAACAGCAGCTGTCTAAAACCCCCCAAAGGTGCTGGAGTGGATACATGCCAAATGGAGATTCTACTGTTTTCTGCTGCCTTCAACTATTTCCAGCCATCACTGCATCTGCATTAATGCTGTTAAACCTTTTTAAGCACTTTTTTTAACTTGGGAACTTTTATTATTGCATTTAAGCTCAGCTGACGTAAATTCTGCTTTTAGACTCTATAAGATTGTATGAGAACAAAAATGACAATCTTATTTTCATTGTAATGCAAAAATCTATTTTTTCACTCAGATTTCAACCATTTATAAAAGAATCATTTTTAATTTGAGGGAAGTTGAAAAGAAAAATCAAAGTTTTACACTTATCGTCAGTGCCTCTGATCACTTTTCCTCTGAGACTTTTGTGTGACACTTTCGCAACATTGAATCACAATGATCCGCTTCACCATTTTTATCGCTCCTGTACCTGAGAGGATGCAAACGGCTTCTTTAAATGACCCCCAGGACGTTGAGGCAACATGAAGGCATTTTCCAATCCGATCTCACTGTGATTCTTTGGTTGGAAAAAACAAAAACACGACAAGAAGTTCAGAGGTTGGGTGTTTCCAGTCGGCACTCCTGTGTTAAATTATATTGTCTACCAGGTTCCCAGTGTTATTTTAACTTTTATGTATGGATTTAAGATCAAGTAATTTCCATAAATATCCATCAAAGCCAGACTGGATGTGTGTGTTGTTCTTTAAATTGTCAACTCCATCAGGCTGCGTGTCTAATACAGATGAATGAGCCAAAATGTTGTGGTTTCACTATTTTACTGTTGACAGCACAACTAGAAAACACAGGTACGTTTTATCCTTTAAACGTACGTTTTATCTATTTGCTGTCGCCAGAGGGCGCGGTTCCCTATTTAAGGCTGATCGTTTGTCCATAAACTCATCTTAAAGTTTCAGAACAGCTTAAAATTTTATTTATCTGAACATATTAAGGTGAGTTTGCGTACATAAAGGGGTATCATGATCATGGGGGGGGGGGGGGGGGGGGGTTATTAAAATGAAAACAGATTTTGCCACAGGTATGGAGCCACTTATCAGAAAACAACTTCAATCTGGGTTTATTAAAACAGTCAGGCAGCTAAAATGAAAACCTAAACTCAGAACACAAGTGTCTCCAGACTAGCCAGTCACTCCAGACAGCAGCAGCAGGATCATCTGGCTGTAGAACAGCAGAACTACTTGTTAAAGACCCTGATCCTCCTCTCACCTCCTCCTCCCGACCTCTGACCTCTCCCTCCACCTTTATCTAAATTTCAATCACAATGTTTATTTTGTTGCTACTCATCTTGAGACTTTAATAACAGAAAAGTGAATGTTTGTGGCTGTGGCTCAACAACAAGGTGTGCGTGACACATAATTGTGTTGTCACAATTTGATCCATTAGGTTATTGTCAGAAAGACAAATTGATTAAGTGATAGTGAACCAAAGTTGTCTCAAGTGTGACTAAGAGGTCCCTGATGCCACTAAGGGTTCCGTGGTTCTAGTAGAGCGCTATTAAAGTGAGTTGCAGAGTCACACTTAAAGAAACACTTACAGGTAATAAAGTAACACGTAATCTCGAGGAATTGTTGAGGGGGAAATCGGATGATGTCGTTTTAAAGGCAGGTTTTAGATTTTTAGAGTTAACAGGGCCAAGTAGTAGGGGTTTGAGACCTTAGAGCAGGGGTGTCAAACTCAATTGCACCTGGGGCCAAAACTCAAAGCACACTTTAGGTTGCTGGCCGAACAGGATAAACATTTATTGAACACACTAGAAGTAAATGTTTTTGAACATGAATGGGGATAAAAACAGACAGTAATATTTTTCTACAATTAAAAAAACCTTAAACCTTATATAACTTACAATACTTTGCTCTATATAAATATATTTCTTGTCAAAAACATAAAGAGTTACAACTACGAACATGCTGCAAAAACATGAAAAATTTAAAAATGATACTTTTCCACAGAAGTAAAAACACATTTGCATTTGTCGAACACCTTTGTCAGTTCTTCAGCGCTGATTTTTTTTTTTCTCGATGTTCTAAAAGTGACGTTTGAGTGAGTCGGGAGGGGCTTGTAGCTAAAAGGGTGTATAGTCTGGTTATAACGATTTGTTTGGCAAAGTTTCAAAAGGTACCGTAGTTTTCAGCCAGCTTTAAGCTCCTCTGTCACGTGGTGCTTTCCGGTTTGTAACTCCATGGATGTGACAATTAGACGTCACTAAAGTGGGCGTGGTTAGGTAACTGTAAATTAGCCCTGGATCGGGAAGCTCCTCCTTTTCACGTCTGATCCCGCTACCGCAGGTTGTATGAAGAACCGAAGTGAATTTATGGCTCTCTACATCAGGATTTTACTGTTCAGTGAGTATTCTTATTAATTTCATAGAAAGAGTAATCAGCAGTAATGACTCTGCACCGGTCCGTAGTGGTGAAGAGAGAGTTGAGCCAACAGACGAAGCTCTCAATTTACGGGTCATCTTCGTTCCGACCCTCACCTGTGGTCATGAGCTTTGGGTAATGACCGAAAAAACAAGATCACGGGTACAAGCGGCTGAAATGAGCTTCCTCCGTAGGGTGGCTGGGCTCTCCTTAGAGACAGGGTGAGAAGCTCTGTCATCCGGGAGGAGCTCGGAGTAGAGCCGCTGCACCTCCGCGTTGAGAGGAGCCAGATGAGGTGGCTTGGGCACCGAGTTAGGGTGCCCCCTGGACGCCTCCCTGGTGAGGTGTTAGGGCATGTTCCTCCGGTAGGAGGCCCCCGGGAAGACCTAGGACACGTTGGAGAGACTATGTCTCTCAACTGGCCTGGGGATCCCTCCGGATGAGCTGGAAGAGGTAGCGGGGGAGAGGGAAGTCTGGGCTTCTCTTTAGGCTGCTGCCCCCGCGACCCGACCCCGGATGAGCGGTAGAGGATGGATGGAGGGATTCATAGAAAGACTTCTAACGTTTAATATGGATGACAGTTTAGCCATCATCCTCTCGTTTCCCACCACCTCCACTGAGTCTCGGGGGCAAAAAGTCCCGTGTTATAGGACGGATCATTTTCAACCGCGTCAAATCGACTCGCACTTTCAAAGTATACTTGTTTTAAACTATAAACTTTACACACAATCAAGTCGACATTCGAGTGGAAATAACGGAATCGCGCGAGTGCAACGGCGTCGTAAAGAACATTTACAAACACGTTAGAAGTTTTTCGATGAAATTAATAAGAACACTCACAACAGTAGAATCCTGATGCCATAAATTAACTTTGATTCTTTACACATGAGATGAGATTAGATTAGATGAGAGTATGAGTCAAGCACCCTTAACTATGTGACTAGGTCACACCCAACCTGTCTAAACGTCACCCCCCCCCCCCCACCTACAGGACACCTGACAGAACTGGGCGGGTGAAGGTGTTTTTTTCCACCGGAGTGGAGCAGCACAATAAACATAAATGACTGCTTTTACCGCCGGACTCACACAATAACTTTAGAATTCTCTAATAGCATTTCAACCATTCTGCACACACTGAATATTATATATTCTGATATGTATATTGTATACACTCTCTGTACTATGTACAGGTATACAAAAGGCTGATTATCCATTTATCTTGGATTATGACAGACAGACAGAAATTGCTTCTTGTTTATGGGCTTTTCCCTGCAGCAGCCGTCACTGTGGCACCCAGCTGTGCGCTGCAAATGACGTTCAGCCAGAAGGGCGGCCTGTTCTTCTACAACATCTCAGACAGACCTGCAGGTGCAGACTGTCGTTACAGCTACTACAATGCAACCGTGAGTAACACATCAGCACTCACCTGTCTCGGGGAATCCAATGTTACTGTTGGTATTTTAAGAATATCAGGCTGTTTTTGGCTGTGATGGACTAATTTATGGATTCAGAACCACCCGATTGCATACATTGAAGAGGAAGCTTCACTGGTGCTGAACAGCAGCCTTGATGGTCTCGTCACCTCAGAGTGCATAGGACACCTCTTCTTTGAAGTCACATGTGACAAGGTATTATACACTTGTAATATCTGGAAAATGTTCCAAAGGAATGCATTTTGCAACTGTCTGAGATGTGTAACTTTCTCATTATTGTCGGATCAGGTCCCTTATGAAGCATTAAAAATCTCACTTTGTCTGTTTCCACAGGGGGAACATAACAGTACTAACGTTAAAGGTGAGGCCCAAGTCCTAACATAGTCATCTTTACCTGCAGTTTGTCAGTAATATATGAAAATTATCTTTTTACAGTTGCC
>NW_026622052.1:0-20372 GCF_003711565.1 Takifugu flavidus | reverse complement strand
TTCCAGGCATGAACAAAATAATCGGGCCAAAGGCCAAAGGTAACGGTTTAACATAAGAGTGGAGGAAATGTGATTTTTCTGCTACATGGACAAATGTCAGGTGGTTTATAGAGACTTTTGAGCAATTTGGTATTTTAGTGATTGTGATGTTTGTGGACCAATTTCAGTTTTACATATAATTGCTTTGCCTGTTTAAAGTTATTTATATTTACATTTGACTTTTAATTCAAAACTACATTTACACTATTTCACCTCAGTCTAAACTAAGTGTTTCCCACTGGTTCATGTCTGCATGATTTCCATCATCAGGTGAAAGTTCAAAGCTGCTCAGGTTGATTTTCCAATAACACACTTCTTCCTTTCTCTCTTCAGTATCTGGAACAAAGTTCTTTGTCTACGTGGCTTCTGAAACAAAAAACGCTCACATGGAATGGGTTTCCAAAATGAAACGTGTTGGACACACTGAAGTGAACATTCCGGAAGATGCAGATTATAATTTGGTTTTCTGTCCAGTCAAATCCCGAATCAAAACAGACATTGACGAGGCCCTGGAGGGACTCCCAGGTAGCAACTTAAGTGTGAATGTGATGGAACTAAATGTAACATGAAGATTCAAAGTTGTTAAAGCAGAAGTGAAAGTGAAACTTACCTTCCTGAGTCACCCTGGTCTTTTCTATGTCTCCAGATAATAAAGCAGTAATTCTGGTGGTGATGCATCACACCTTTGATCCTGATCTGGTGATTGTAGAGAGCAGATTACAGGAGCTCCCTAGAAACGTCCGCCTCACTGTCGACTCCCTGTTCTATCAAGGCAGGCTCCTCAGGTGTAACCGCAACGATATTGCCTGGAATCAGATCCAAAAAAGTCTCAACATTCCTATTCCTGAAGTAAACACAAAATGTTGATGAAGGTTGTGCAGGAAGTTGTCTCAGTCCATTAATAACGCTCATTTTTGTCATTTCAGCCATCCTGGACGAAGGCAGTGGTTGACTGTGAGTATTATTTATACCTGGATTCTCATACCTGAACGTCCCTCTGAAGGCTTCACCATGCTGCTTTTCTTTATCCAGGTTCGGTGAACTATATGGGACTGATGGCAGTCATCGCTGTTGGTTGTGTTGTGTTGGTGATCCTTGTCATTGTTATTGTCAAGTACACGGCTGGTAAAGGTTAGACGGCCGGTGGTGTCTGGAAACGTCCAAACCTCTTTCAAGGACCAAAGGACTGTGAGAAGAATTATTGTAATTATTGTTGTTATTAGTATTATCTTTAAATGCTATGATATGTAGATTTTGAGTGTTTGAGGAATGTTGACAGGAAAAGAAGAACATGAGAATGTTTTGTAAAAGTGCTGAAGCTGCTTACAACCAAGCCCAGCACCCAGATGTATCCTGTTGGTCAAGATTAGAGAAGTTCGTTAAGATGGGAGAAGATGTCAGAAGGCAATGAGTTATGAGATCCTGTTTAGACACCCATTCTGTTTGCACCAATAAAGGAGGTGAGCGAGCAGCAGACGAGCAGAGTTGAGAGAGGAAGCTTGAACTGCTGCTCAGCTCTCCCTTGCAAGGACTCCAGTTGTTTGCGTGGTTACTCTGAGTCTAGTGAACGAACAGCGCGGGTGATCAAAACTTCCCTCACCCTCACAAAATTTGGTCCTTCGAGCCGGATCCCAAGACCTGGAGAGGAGCGCCGTGGGACGACCGAACGCCGAAGTCTGCGCGCAGCCGGATTCAAAAAGATGCCTGAAGTGAAAGACCTTTCATCACGAGTTGACGGAAGGCCGGTCTTCGTCCTCCCAGGGCGACCATCTCCAGTGACGGGAAGAAGGCACCAAAACAACTCAGAGAGAAACCATAGAATCAACGGAGTGAGTACAAGACACGAAAAGCGCTACACGGAATATACCGCGGTATTACCTGCCTGGTCATCGGGACAGAAGCAGAGGCAAGATACACCCGCCTCCTCGGAGGTAGAAGCTTGGTGGATACTCTCCTGATTAAAAAAGAGGGGTTATAAGGCCATGGCGGAGGGACTGAACTAGATATCCAGTAGGGATTGAGGGTTGTTCAGTCGGAGACCAGAAATCTCCACCCAAATACATAAAAACTGATAAAATAAAGTGCAAACATGGGCAACCAACATTCCACAAAAGGTGCTGGATTCGAAATCCCAGCATCATGTAAACACATGGAAGACAAATATCCAGGTTCATGCTCATATGTTCAACTGTGGGTGACTAAGTTCGATTGGGACGGTGACTTAGACAGGCCAGGCAATATTATAAAATTAAAAGAAGATTTAATAGAATATGGAAAGAAACATCCAAAAGTAAATGTGGGGTTGACACAATGACTCACTGAATCAAAATATAGAAGCGAAAAACAAAATCAAGAAAAAGAGAAACGAAAAAGAGAAAAAGAAGAGAAAAATAAGAACTCCTTATACCCATCGCTGAGTGCGTACGTGAGAGCGGAGGACAATGAAACAGGAGGCAGAAGTCAATTGATAAATGTGCCTCCTCCGTATGTTCCTCCACCTCCTGTTCCACTAGCTCCCCCTCAGGCGGTCCCATTGGACCCGCCCGGAGCCTTAGCTCCCCTGCTCCAAACACTAATCCTTTTTTGTGCCCCTCTCCATCGGGAGCCCAGTGCAGAAATTACCATATGCAGGACAACACTGTGCAGATGTACCCACTGATCCAGGTTGCAAATCCACAAGCCGGTGTGCAGGGTCAAGATCCTACTATCTTGGTGTACAGAACCTGGACTCCAGAAGACTGTAAAAAGCTTGTGATGACATAACCTTGCCCCAAATGGACGTAGAGTCGTGCATCCAAGACATAAGACAGTTACTAGGAAGTTACCATACTAACGGTACTGAAACCCAGCAAGTCCTCATGTGCGTTAATGGCAAGAAATGGGGCACTGTCAGAGGAGATTGGGTCCCAGTGGATCCAGCCAATCAACGACCATGGCAGCCTGGCAGCCAAGAACTAAATGACAGACTTGACAGACTGTACGAGCGCATGCGAACTGCTTTTACTAGACGAGCTGACTACAGCGCCATTACGGCCACGAGACAAAAGACTGACGAAAGTTTTGAAGACTATAGTATGAGAATGAAAGATGTGTTCCGGAAAAATAGTGGAATTCCGTATGCGGAAGAACCAGAAGGTCCCTACCAACAGCAGTTAAAGCAAGCTATACATGGGGGATCGAAACCAGAGATAAAAACCTGGGTAGAGAGACAATTAGTTGATTTGAACCTGTTCCCTAAACCGCTATGAACAACATGCTATGCATGCTGAAAGACAATGCCAAAAGAGTAAGAATCAATTCCCAGGCATGTTTTTCAATGCCAACCCTTTCCCAAGCCGAGGCCGAGGGCGTGGGCGAGGCCGAGGCGGAAGGGGAGGAGGAGGCAATTCCCGTGAAAAAGATCAGTGTCATTATTGTAAAAATTATGGACACTGGGAACGTGACTGCAGAAAGAAACAACGTGACCAGAGATACAATAGAGGACAGCAGCAAGGTTCTAGAACCGGAAAAGGTGTCACAAAAATTAAAACAAATCAGGGCACAAAATTTGACCAATTGGAAAAAGATGACTTAGAAGATGTTTTAGACTTAGAAACCATCTTCCTGTTTGCTGAAGGCAAACCAGAAATACAACTGACCGTGTTAGGCAATTCTTTAACATTCTTAGTAGACACGGGTGCAGGTAAATCAGTAATTAGAGATCCAATAGCCCTAAAGCCAACCTCTACACAGATTTTTGTGAGATCAGCAAATGGTCTCGTAACTAAAGAAAGAATGTCAGTTCCTGTAGATGTTGTGACCCTGTAAGTGGAATCACACTTAAAGCCCCTTTTGTGATCTCCACCACGTCCCGTAAATCTATTAGGAAGAGATCTTATCTCTCAGCTCCAGTTGATGATTCGTACCACAATCAAGCTGACTTGCATGTAACCATGCACGTGGAGCGCACTGGTGGATTCTGTAAATCAGACTCACACGGCACACCGAGCTATGCAGAGCAGTTTGCTAAACTTAAAGATCCACAAATGATTGTAATTATGCATCTATATGTGTGTGGTCAGACAGCTGTCTGCACGGCAGGAAGTTTTTCCGCCGAAGCAGCAGCGCTATTCAAAGTGTCAGGCTCTGTACCACATGTTTCTATTGCTAAACCGCTTAAGAAAAGATGGCAAGACTTGGGATGTGACGTAAAACACTGGAGCAGCCTGCCCTATAGGCCTAAGGGTGAGGTTGATTTTAATGATCAGTTCCAGGTGTGGCGCATTCCCCTTAAAACATGGTTGCTGACTCATCCAGCAACGCACCTCACAGACCAGAGTTCATGAGAAGAAAACATCTTCCTCACGCAGGAGGAGGAGGAAGCTGAAAGAGCTTCCCCCTGAATTATGGTCGGAAGGACCTGCGGATGTAGGTCTTATAAAAGGAGCAGAACCTGTAAAAATAATCCCTAAATCAGATTATAGACCATTTCAGAGACAATATCCCCTTAAGATTGACGCACAGGAGGGTATTGTTCCGATATTTAACTATTTAACTAAAGCAGGAGTCATCAGAGAGTGTCCTGAATCCCCTGTAAATACACCCCTATTTCCAGTAAGGAAGTCACCACCATCTAGTGGCTGGCGGATGGTGCAGGACCTGCAAGCTGTAAACGCTGCAGTGGTCCCTAGGTCTCCCTTAGTCGCAGATCCATACACCCTGCTGAATGACTTAAACCCTGAACATCAGTGGTACACGGTGATAGATGTATCCAATGCATTTTTCTCTGTACCAGTACATCCAGCCAGTTTTGGTTTGCATTTACGTTTCAAGGACGGAGGTACACCTGGACAAGGTTACCTCAGGGCTACTGTGAGAGTCCCACAATCTTCTCTCAGGTAATGATGTCATCATTAGCTAAGTTTAAACCTCCGTGTGGAAGTCAAATCCTCGTCTACGTGGATGACATCCTCATGGCGTCAAAAACAGAGGGAGATTGTTGGTCAGACACGCTAGCATTGTTACACTGGCTAGCCTCACAAGGCCATAAATTAAGCAAAAGCAAACTGCAACTGGTGAAGCAGAAAGTGGTTTATCTGGGCCATGTTCTGACACACAATGGAAGAGCTATTCTCGAGTCGAGGAAAACAGCAGTGCTTGATGCTCCGAAACCAAAAACAAAGAAGCAGATGATGTCATTCTTAGGACTAGTGAATTTTTGCAGATCATGGATCTTAGATTATGCGAAAATAACTGCCCCTTTACAAGCATTGATGTATGATAATCCCTTAGCAATGACTGATGTGTTAACATGGACCCCTGAAGCTGAAGAAGCATTTCTGTACATAAAACAGGCCCTTGTAAGGGCTGGAGTGTTAAAGCTGCCAGACTATCAGAAGCCTTTTGAGCAGGTTGTTGACTGCAAGGGTGATTTTATGACTTTAGTTTTATTGCAGAAGCACGGAGATAAGAGGCAGCCAGTGGCCTACTACTCCCACAAGCTAGATCCCGTAGCTTGTGCACTCCCACCATGCGTTAAAGCAGTGGTGGCAGCATCTGAGGCAGTAAAAGCCTCCGCAGGAGTGGTGCTATACCATGAGCTAACTTTGCTAGTGCCACATGCAGTGTCAATACTGCTGCTACAGAGTAAGATAGCGTTCCCGTCGCCCGCACGTCATCTTTCCTGCATGGCAGTGTTGCTGTCTCAGCCGAATCTGACGATTCGTCGCTGCACGACCTTAAACCCAGCAACGCTGCTAGCCACCGCAGAAGAGGGACACCAGCACAACTGCCTGTGAGGTCTCCATTACGGTCCTGCCGCGACCAGATCTTAGTAATGTCGCGTTGACTACAGGACGGATACTCTTTGTGGATGGATCATCGAGAAAGGATGACTGGACGCACTAGAACCGCATATGCAGTAGTTACAGCAACCGAGGTGGTGGAGGCGAAATCACTTCCCTCCTCCTATTCTGCTCAAGCTGCAGAACTCGTCGCACTCACACGTGCTTGTGAATTAAGCAAAGGACAGGATGTTACCATCTACACAGATAGTCAATATGCATTTTCCACACTGTTTGTGTTTGCTCAACAATGGAATTTGAGAGGGATGAAAACGTCGACCGGCAAACCGGTCATGCATGCAGAACTGCTAAAAAAATGATTGGCAGCAGTACAGCAGCCACGTAAAATAGCTGTATGTAAATGCACTGCACACACTAACAACACAGACGCAGTCTCACAAGGCAGTGCCTTTGCTGACAGAGCCGCAAAGGCTGCAGCAAATAACAACACACTTCTTGATAATGATGAGGAAGAATCATTTAGCCTAGAACCTGCAGATAATGATATTCTAAAAGAAATGCAAAAAAATGCTCCAGAAAAGGAAAAGGCCACGTGGAAGAAGCGAGGAGCCAAACTGGATGACAAAGGACTGTTAACCATAGGCAACAAGCCAATCCTTCCCCGGAATATGCATAAATGGGCAGCATTAGTGAGCCATGGGCCATGCCATGTCTCAACAGGAGGGATGGTACAGATGGTTAATGAACATTATTACACTATAGGATTTCACACATATTCAAAAAAAAAAATTTTGTTCACAATGTGCTATTTGTGTAAAACACAGCCCACAGGGAGCCCTTAAGGCTCCTGCAGGCACTACACCATTACCAAATCATCCATTTCCAGTTTTTCTAGATTTTATTCAGCTAACACCATGTGAAGGTAAACAATATTGTCTAGTAGTGTTAGATGGATTTACTAGGTGGGTAGAAATTTTCCCCACGGCAAAAGCAGATGCACTAACAGTGGCAAAAGTCCTATGTAGAGAGATCATTCCCAGGTTTGGCATCCCGAAGGTCATCTGGAGCAACAATGGAAGCCATTTTGTAAATGAGGTAGTGAAAACTGTAGGAGTAACTTTGGACATTGATTTGAAGAACCACTGCGCATACCACCCTCAGAGTGCAGGATTGGTTGAAAGAGTCAATGGTACTATTAAGAACAGACTGAAGAAGTGTATGGACGAGACAGGAAAGAACTGGATGTTTTGTCTCGACCTGGTGAAATTATAGATGCACATAACACCACACAAGAAAACAGGCATCACACCTTTTGAAGCATTATATGGGCGGCCTTATTGCCTACCATACTTTGCAACAACAAATGAGCTAGAACATGTTGAGGAAACAATAGCAGATTATCTAAAAAAGGTGTTACTCAACCGATGTGTGAATGCTGTAAATCAGGGGTGGGGAACCTCCGGCCTCCGGGCCGTATACGGCCTACGAGACCATTTCTACCGGCCCGCAACGCAATAAGATTTTTATATTTTATATGTGCACTTATACAGTGGGACCGTTCGCTAAACTCCGCGAGCTGCGATTACCAGCGGTAGCGTATTTTTGCCTTTCGTATCCTGAAATTTCTTTCGTAACGAGGAAATATTTTCCCGTTTTCTGAGATAAAACAGACGGTTATGTTATGTCCGAGTCAAGGTCAGGGTCAGTGAACACAGCATGTGAGGTACGTAGTGGGCTGGACTGATTGACACGGACGAATAATGCCTAGCGAAACACGCTAAACTCTATGAGTTGAAAGGACAGATGAGTTTGGATAAAATTAACGCTCTTCGCCGGAGTTTGGAGGCTCAACAAGCAGCTTTCACACGACCATGTACCGACAGAATATTACGCGTGCAAGTTTTGTGGTGAGTGAATTAATAGCCACGAAGCTGAAACCTCACGCCGAAGGAGAGTTCGTGAACGTGCCTCGTAGCCGCGGCTGAGGCGCTCGCGCCGGACAAAGTAAAATTGTTTCAAAGCGTGAATTTCTTTTCGTGAATAACTATTGAACTAAGACATATATCGTTATGATTCCAGTGGCTAACGGTATGTTTTTATGGTCAAGGAATCTAAATATGTAGTCAAAGTATATGTGGGACTAATATTTATGGTGGAAATCACAATATGCCAGGAATTGTTGCGCTTGGCGGAGGTCTGCGCTCTCCGAGTGCTTTCTAGTTGTTGTTGTTGTTGTTATTGTCTTTATCTTTCTTTCTTTTTCATTTATTTTCTTGATTATCTTGTTGTATTGCAGTTTTTGTGAGTAGAGGCCTCGAACAGGCCCTTACGGGTCTCTTGCCTCAACTCTGCACCTCTTTTTATTTTGTATGATCATGAAAACATATTTTACTTGTCATTTTATTCTATTTATTTGGTGATTTTATATGCATGTGTGCTAAATAAATAATTCAAACTCAAATGCAGCAATCATGAGACTTAGTAACACAGTGGTTATAGACTCTTTTTTTTGTCTTTTTTTTGCATCCCTAGGTATGTGTTCATAATAGTATGGCCCTCGGAGGACTTTATAAAAATTGAAATGGCCCTCGATATGAAAAGGGTTCCCCACCCCTGCTGTAAATGGTCTGCCTAGTCCTGTGTCTTCCACAGATTCCACCCCCCAGGAACCCATTCAACCGGGCGACTGTGTGGGTGAAGAAGTTTGTGCGAAAGAGGTGGAACACGCCTAGATGGGAAGGTCCTTATCAAGTACAGCTGACCACAAAGACTGCAGTTCGAGTGGACGGGAAACTGTCGTGGATACACCTTTCCCATTGTAAGAAACAGAAGATTCTTCCAGGTGAAGGCGAGGGAGCAGTGGCGGTTAGTCTGTAAACGGCTGACGGCCTGTATAGGTCCAGCAACGGCTGAACCCCGTCGGAACCTGAGAAGGAGAGTTAAAAGGAGATGAAGTTGTTCTTCCTAATTGTGGTGAGTGCTGTGACGGCAGGACTCGTGAGTTTTGGCCTGTGGAACTTCCGACAGGAGGGAGGTAATCAGGGACAGAAAGATGCTCTGAGACAGGATGAGAGCTACGTGCGCGCTAAACGCACCGTCGTTAGCCACTTAGGACATTCATGGTTAGAACAAGATCCAGAGTCCTCACACATTTACGGTTTGAATACATGGTGGCGCTATGCTAATTTCACAGCTCGGACACAGAATCATTCTCGTTGTTACATTTGTTCTATGCTACCAGTTTCCGTGCATACACCGCGAGTAACTGCTGAACCGATGACAGGGAGTGAAGGACAGTGCTTTGTCCTAATAGGGCTAAGCCGTGACACGAATTTCACACTGAAGCTGTTGGATGGAACGTGGTTCACTCGCAGCAATTGCACCCAAGAGCCACTGCGGACAATGGCAGGGAAAGCCAATAGATTCAGATTCCCTGTGCTAGGTGCGACAAACCACACATACTGTTATGTTACCTGTAAAGTTGTTTATATGGCATGCACACTGGGAATCAATGAAGATGTGGAATCAAACTCTACAACTAATCGGTATTATCGGAAAACGTGTTTACAGCAGCATAAAAGTTCCGAACAGTGCGAACAGGAGTGTATTGATGACCCCCGGCACCTCTGTGGTTTATTTACCTTCGATGAAGCAACACAGAGGTGTCCAGAAGGTTATAACTGTACATGCAACTATCCCACTTTCACGCCAGAAGATAAAGGTACGCAATTAGTGGATAAGGGATGGTGGTTATGTGGACACAATGCGTATGCAGACCTACCAGCAAACTGGTCAGGAGTGTGTGCTCCTGTACATCTCAAAGATCACACAATTATAATCTATGCCAACAACACCAAGAACACAGCACACAAGCGTTTTAAACGAGATTTGAATGAATATGAGTTCAAACCGCACGACTCAGTGTGGGGCACAGATGTACCACAAGAGTTTAAGCATTGGTCAACCGGAGATAAAGTGACCTTGACTCTCTTTCCGTGGATAGGAGTAGGAAAGAACATATTGAGATTGGAAACGGTTGATTATAGGCTGAAAGTGTTTACTAATTTGACAAAAGTTGCTCTCACAGGAGTCAAGGAAGAAATGACAGCGCTAAGACTGATGACCATGCAGAATAGGATGGCCTTAGATCTCATAACGGCCCCCCAGGGAGGAGTTTGTGCACTGGTAGGAGATTACTGTTGTACGTTCATCCCAGAGAATGATGCGGATGGTCATTTGATAGATAGCGCATTGAGAAATGTAACTAAGCTACAGAAAGCTATGATTGACGATGGCAGTCCTCCACCAGACTGGCTTACAGAAATGCTGTCGGGGTGGAGGGAACTGTTGTTCAAGATAGGAATGATGATAGGGATAGTACTGCTAGTATTAGCCATACTAGCTTGTTGTGTAGTACCTCTTGTTCGGGGATGCATTGGCCGGCTCGTGGGATCAGTTGTTACTAGTACTTTGCTGCAGGTGGAAGAACGATCTCTACTGGACGACGATGAAGAGGAATCAGAAGAAGAATGGACACATGTGATGCAAGATGTAAATGAACTGTTTAAGATGTCTTAAGCTGTACACATATTGAACTCTGAGTGTAAGAAATGTGTTTCTAGGAAAATGAAGTAATGCATTTAAATTTCATGAAAATGTAAAGATGTAATACTGATGATGAGAATCTAGATGCATTTAACGATAAACAATGTGAGAAGAATTATTGTTATTGTTGTTATTAGTATTATCTTTAAATGCTATGATATGTAGATTTTAAGTGTTTGAGGAATGTTGACAGGAGAAGAAGAACATGAGAATGCAAAAGTGCTGATGCTGCTTACAACCAAGCCCAGCATCCAGATGTATCCTGTTGGTCAAGATTAGATAAGTTTGTTAGAGAAGATGTCAGAAGGCAATGAGTTATGAGATCCTGTTTAGACACCCATTCTGTTTGCACCAATAAAAGAGGTGAGCGAGCAGCAGACGAGCAGAGTTGAGAGAGGAAGCTTGAACTGCTGCTCAGCTCTCCCTTGCAAGGACTCCAGTTGTTTGCGTGGTTACTCTGAGTCTAGTGAACGAACAGCGCGGGTGATCAAAACTTCACCCTCACAATAACACACTTCTTCCTTTCTCTCTTCAGTATCTGGAAAAATGATCTTTGTCTACGTGGCTTCAGAAACAAAAAACCACATGGAATGGGTTTCCAAAATGAAACGTGTTGGACACACTGAAGTGAACATTCAGGAAGATGCAGATTATTATTTGGTTTTCTGTCCAGTCAAATCCCAAATCAAAACAGAAATTGACGAGGCCCTGGAGGGACTCCCAGGTAGCAACTTAAGTGTGAATGTGATGGAACTAAATGTAACATGAAGATTCAAAGTTGTTAAAGCAGAAGTGAAAGTCAAACTTACCTTCCTGAGTCACCCTGGTCTTTTCTATGTCTCCAGATAATAAAGCAGTAATTCTGGTGGTGATGCATCACACCTTTGATCCTGATCTGGTGATTGTAGAGAGCAGATTACGGGAGCTCCCTAGAAACGTCCGCCTCACTGTCGACTCCCTGTTCTATCAAGGCAGGCTCCTCGGGTGTAACCGCAACGATATTGCCTGGGATCAGATCCAGAAAACTTTCAACATTCCTATTCCTGAAGTAAACACAAAACGTTTATTAAAGTTGTGCAGGAAGTTGTCTCAGTCCATTAATAATGCTCATTTTTGTAATTTCAGCCATCCTGGTGAAAGAGAACGTTTAACTGTGAGTATTATTTACACCTGGATCCTCATACCTGAAAGACCTCTGAAGGCGTCACCATGCTGCTTTTCTTTATTCAGATCTGGTGAAACACAAGGGACTGATGGCAGGCATCGCTGTTGGTATTGTGTTGGTGATCCTTGTCATTGTTATTGTCAGTTCCACGGCTGGGTAAGGTCAGACGGCCGGTGGTGTCTGGAAACGTCCAAACCTCTTTCAAGGACAAAAGGACACAGTAGAGACACCAGACCTCAAGAAGCTGTAGTAATTAAGATCTCTGTGACAGGACGGATATTTAGGATGTGTCCTGGTGCACGTTTAATCACCAGAATTTGAATTGTGTGATGTTTTTGAATCTAAAATATTGGAAACTAGAATTAGGAATTGTTACATTTCACAAATTTACACGTCAATTCCTGGTTGTGAGGAAGTACCGGTATTCACATAATAAAGAACTTCTTGATTTGATTCATCGTGTCTTCGGTCTTCTTCTTCAGTCATTATAACGTAACGATAACATTAATCATTTGCTAACAATCCCCAAGACTCGGAACAGACTGGAGCCGAGCAACAGAACTAAAGCTGACTGGGATGGTGGAACAGATCTGTTCAGGACAGGGACCCAGAATCTGGAGCGAGGAGGTTTTGGAAGTGGACATAACTCAGCTCTAACTGGGAGGGGGAACTCAGCTCGGAACTGGGGGGGTCATGCCTCCGGCCTAAAAAGGGAAGGAGAACACCAGAGGCTGCAGGCTGCTCTAAGAATCACACTCTGGACCCTAATTCTGTTGAAGCTGACAGCAAGAGGCAGGTGTGCAACCGCCTCCCAGACCTCCTGCTCACCGTGGACTGTCTTTTCAACGAGGGCAAACTCCTCAGCAGCAAACACAATAAAGCGGCTTACATGGAGATCATCAAGCTCATCGCCACATCTTACCAGGGTTACGCTAATAAGGTAAAGATGGCACATTTCCTGCCACTGTCTCCTCTTAAATGCTTCTGTTTCACACTAATCTTTGTCCTCCATACTCCTGCCTGCTTTCTGGACATCACTCTTTATGGTAAGCCATGAACTCCTTAGTCAGATAAATTCAGTCACTCTGGATGTAAATATTGAAACAACAGCATTTCTGTGGATGTTGACAGTCTTTAATCCATGTACTGCATCAAACAACTCTAATTTAGCTATTTTTCCACTTCATTTTAGGGTTGCCACAACAGAGGATTACATTTGTGATTTTAGTTACTATTATAGCTGTATTTTGTTGTTGTGATTACTTCATTAGTACTTGTTTAACAGTTAGCTAAACAGATCACAGCTTCCCTTAAATGTGTGTAGATTAAAGGGAAAATGCTGCACACAAACCTTCATTAAAACTGGAGCCACAACTGTCTCACAACTGTCTAGCCTGGCTCCCAGAAGTTTGATTCTCGTTTGTTTCATGGTTCCTGAGCTAATCTAATCGTCCTCATTGATGTCTGTTCATGCCGCCCAGCTGCTCCTCTTCCATCCTGTTTCTTCTGCCACCTGCGCCTCTTGGTATTTTTTTCCAAAATCTTTGACTGTACCGTAAATGTAACCTTGCTCCAACTCAAGCCAGTAGTGTGTATCTGCTTTTGGGGTCTAGATTCATGTCTGCAGTTCGCCACAGAAGGTTCCTGCTCCAGAACTGTGCGTCAGTTTCACTCCTGTTCTTCATCAGCTGGTGATCAGGTGAGAATCTTCTCCTGCCTCATGTTAATAACTAAGTTATTGAAAGTGACTTTTCAACACCCTCTGCAGGAACCATCTCATCTGATACTCAGCAGAACTTAAAGGTTGTTCAGTGTTTCCTTTTTAAATGTGTCTCTGCGGTTTTGCTGATCTCATCATGGCTGCAGTTGCTAAAAACACATCAAGCTTCTTGTGATTTTCTTCTTCACTGAGGTCTCTTTTACTGAGCAGTTCCTTCAGCTTCTGCCCTGGACTCCATCGTGCTGTTTATGGGACTGGCTGAACTCTTCCTCATGACTGTGATAACTGTTATGATCCTGTGTCTGATCTGTTTTTGTGCTCTGTTTGTCCACTAGGGGTCGTGGGGGACTCATCTGTTGTGCTGGCTGCCTCCACACCTGCAGCTAATCTGGTCTTTTGGCAGGCCTCTTAAGCAGCCGGCACCAGACAGTACTCGTGGAAAACTGAGCTTTGATTATTAGCGTTCCTGCGATTGACTGTGTTCCTTTTGTTTTAGGTAGTTGAGTCACTTAGAAAGTTGTTACTGATTAAAAGGAGAAGCTGCGCTTCATCGTGATGGTTCAGGTCAGGAGATGAAGATGAGCCCATACTGAGAATGAGGGAATGATACAGTTCTCAGTAGCTCCGCTGCTGTCCACATTCATCGCAAAACTCAATACATCAATAATAAACTGGGGGGGAAGGAACTCAAATCTGTCGAGACCTTAAATGTTGTTTTTCATCAGCAACTATGTTGATATTTCACCCCATTAACATGAGAAGCAGTAAAGAAACTTGACTCTGTCTGGTTACATAAGACAACCATCACTTAAAACAAGACACATTTACTAAATCTAATTATATTTCAACTCTAACTCTACCCACGCTCAACCTCTTTCTCTCAAAAGTGTGAAATGATGTCATGAAAAGCTGACCACAGATGGACACAAATTAGATGCATCGAACTTCTGCTAGTTGTTTCGGAAAATGAGCTTCACAATTCTCAACATCAGTTCAAAAGGGAGGCGACACTGTGGAAACCACAGAAAGCTGCTGCAGTTTCAGCACTAAAGGAAGTCAAATGAAGAGAAGTTCCAGAAGAAAAGGAGACGATAACATGATGGTCGCCTTCAAATGGATTCATGCTTTTATATTTCTAACATTCATGCTTCAATATTCAGGTGAGAATGAGTTCTAATGAAAACAGATTTAAATCTTCCCAATAAATAGCAGCATTTTAATTGTCTAACAATAAATGAACAGAAACAAAGACATTTTCTACCTGTGAACAGATTCTTGTTCTTTTTTTCACAGATGCCAACAGAAAATATCTGACTGGACATCAAGAAGTAACTTTGAGCTGTGAAAACCTGATAAAGGATCAGAAGAATTGTATCTATACTACATGGCTGTTCACTAATCCACCATCAGCAGCAATCGAGCTGATTAATCTTGGACAGATTAAATCTGATAAACCAGGCAGACTGAGTCTA
Source organism: Takifugu flavidus (assembly GCF_003711565.1). Taxonomy (NCBI): domain Eukaryota; kingdom Metazoa; phylum Chordata; class Actinopteri; order Tetraodontiformes; family Tetraodontidae; genus Takifugu; species Takifugu flavidus. The sequence continues at coordinate 5,588 of NW_026622052.1, read as the reverse complement.
TCTGAGAACTGTTCTCTGACCATCAAGAACCTCAGAGGTGAAGATTCAGGTCTTTATACCTGTCGCCAGTTTAACAGCTCAGGATCACAAACAGGTCCAGATGCTGTAATTGATCTGTCTGTGGTCCCCAGTGAGTATTCCCATCACATAGTTTCATCTTCACCTTTGAACCACAACGATCATTTCAGTGAGGAAGATTGTGTTGCTGCTGTTGTTGCTCTGTTTGCTCATGTCTCTGTTCTCATGTTTGTTGTGTTGTGTTCTGATCTATCTATTGTTGTGTTGTGTTCTGTTCCATTCGCTTCTATTCTGTTCTGTTCCATTCACTTCTGTTGTGTTGTGTTCCATTCACTTCTGTGTGTTGTGTTCTATTCCATTCACTCCTGTTGTGTTCTGTTCCATTCACATCTGTTGTGTTGTTCTGTTGTGTTCTGTTCCATTCACTTCTATTCTGTTCTGTTCCATTCACTTCTGTTGTGTGTGTTCCATTCGCTTCTATCTGTTGGTTCCATTCACATCTGTTGTGTTGTGTTCCATTCATCTGTTGTGTTGTGTTCTTTTTTGTTGTTTTGTTCTATTCCATTCACTTCTGTTGTGTTGTTCCATTCACTTCTGTTGTGTTGTGTTCTATTCCATTCACTTCTGTTGTCTTCTCTTCTCTTCTGAAGCCACCATCACTACTACGGCATCAATATTTCCAGGAACCACCTCAGCAACACCAACAACCCACCATATTTCTCAGAGCAAAGGTAACGACTCAACAATAACTTGTGTTTTAGTTTCTGGTTTGTGTTGATTTTATTTTCAGTCATCTGCATCCTGGAACATCTCCAGGGAAGCTTCTTCTCTCCACATCACCTGAGAGGGAACATTGGCTCTCTCAACTAAATTAATTGATGGTGAAAGACTTTGATCTGGACCAACAGAGAGGGAACAGCTTCTAAAATGTTCTGTGTAGTTTGGGACCCCGTGACACACAACACAAACTGTTCAAAGTCATGTTTTGTCATTGCTGCAGTTGCAAGTTTAATTCCAGACTTTTGATTTGTGTCTGACACATTTTCTCCACTGAATGATGTTTTTAAATGTTGCTGTTGTTGGCTTTCTCTGTTTACTCAGGTTTGTCTCTTCTCTTCTCTTCTGAAGCCACCACCACCACTCCAGCAACAACCTCTGCAGATGGTAACTGTAAGAGAACATCCGTAACACAACATTAGCTTTTTTAATTTTCTGGTTCCTGCTGTGTTGGTAGTTTGTGTCTGTGTTGCAACCATTCTCCCTGGCAGTAAATCTTAAAAGCTTTTTTAATTTCCCTTTTAAACGGTGCCAGATTAATAAGGAAGCTGCGTTTGTGGCATGAGCAGCAGATGAGGAGCTACGTGCTCAATAAAACCCAAACAGCTGCTGCTATTGTTCTTGACTGGTCCCAGCACCTGAGACCATGATGCTGCTACACTGGTGGGTGGATGATGGATGGATGGGTGGATGGATGGATGGATGATGGTGGATGGGTGGATGGATGGATGGACCAGTGATCATCCTACATCTCCACGGTATCTGACTGAGCGTTACCTTGACGATGGTCAGGCTCACTGAGCAGTTCAGGAGAGGATGGATCAGTAACCTCGACCCCACTCAACCCCTGTAGGGTGGACGTCCTGCTTGGAACGTCCCGCTTGGAACGTCCTGCTTGGAACGTCCTGCTTGGAACGTCCCGCTTGGAACGTCCTGCTTGGACGTCCTGCAGCTGTTTGGATAAATAAACTTTGCAGCGCTGTAAGATTCATTGTTACGACAAAGACATGATCAACCATAACACAAACTTTTCTTAGAACTAAATTGTCAGTGAAATATTTCTGATCCAAGCTGATTTTAAAAGGTTTGTTGTGGATAATTACTACAGGAACAACCAGAGGAACAAGCTAAAATAAAGAGGTGAAACACGACAGGAAAAAACAACATGTTGGTTTGTGGTGATTTTACTTGAATCACCTGAATTCGATGAGATCATCGACTGTTATGGGCTGTCCCATTTCTCCCAGTTAAACCAATGCAGTCGTCTAAAGTCCTGTCCTGATGATGAAGAGGTCTTCCTCATATAATGATTATAGGCAGGTTACAGCCTAAAGAGGGTAGTCATGCACATTTATAATGGAAAATCCTTTAATAACCTTAAAGTCCATTAGTCCTTTTTCTACATAGTAACCAGTTTGGGGGATAAGATCCAGATTCATTAATTATTATGTTGTATGAATGAGAACCAAATATCTCCATTATCTTCCAGATCTGTGGTGGCGGAACCTCTTTTCAGCAGCCGCTTCAGTTGTCCTCACCATCGGTTGCCTCACAGTTTTCATATATAAATGGAGAAAAGGCACAGGCAAGTTTCATGATGTTAATGAAATGTCAGTGTAAAATGATGTGCAAGTCCACAATAATCATATTCATAATGTGCCTTGGCATCATTATTTTTCCCCGGTTTTATCTAAAGTGTTCCACTAAGAACCCAACCAGCACCAAGAGCATAAACCTCATCTCTGTCCTCCCTTAATGCTGTGTTGTTCCACTGTTGCCTGGGTTGATTTGGTTCGGACACTTGAGTCCAGAAGAGTTGAGGAAGATGCTTTTTTCCTCCATAGCACAATAACACATTAAAAAGGTTCGGACAGACTTTTTGTATGCACAGAAACATTTTGAAAAATATTTCAAAAACTTGTCAGAAATAAAAGGAAGAGCAGCCAAACTCTGAACCACAAAAGATCTCTTGGGGGAGCTTTTTCGACCCAAATACGTTCTCAAAGAAAGAGAAGTTGAAAAAAAGTCTGTCAAAGTGTAGAAAATGAGAGATAAAGTGTGACCCCTTAGGGGGAATTTCTTAATGTAGAACTGAGTCGCACATTTTCGTCTCTTTAGGTCAAAAGTGAGGAGAACATTTGTTACGCCTCCATCAGCTCCAAGCAGCACCAACGGTGGAGCCCAGGTACAACCATAACGGGTCCTTGTTGCCTTCACAGAAGCTTTCACAGATGCTAAAATATGTTCAGCCTTGGTTTTGGTACATAACTGAATACATTTCTAAAAGATTTAGGGTTATTTTTTGATTTTTGACCCACCTTCATTATTTTCACATTTGTCCATGATGGATTTGAAGTCAACATCATCCACCAAAGGAGTTCAAACAAAAAGGATCAGTTTGTTTGGTTGCCAATTCTGTTTCTTTTTTTTTCTTCAGGTTTTTGGTGATGAAGGTGATCCCAATGTGACCTACAGCACTGTGAGAATGTCAGCACCAACACAACCATCACAGCTCAAATAATAGCAGCCAAGAACTTGGTTTTTTTTTTGTTTGTCTGTTTTTATTTGTTTTATTTGTTCTTGAATGTGCAGAGGTTTTTTGTTAAGAAATGTTTTAATTCCTATATTGTATTACCTGTTAAATAAGTAAATGTAGTCCAAATATGTTTCATTTAGAAGCATATTTTGGTTGATGAGCAAATAGGAGGCTACATATTTAATTCAATTTCATTCATTTTTAATCGTTTTGATTATTCATTTTCTTCCTTTTTTCTTGTTCTTTTCAATGACACCTTTGGTTTTGTAGCATTAAATAACAAAGTGTGTTTACTGTAAGTATGAAATTAAAAGCTATTTCAAACAATGTTTCTCGGAGTCAACTCAGTGGTGAAGACTTTAAAGTATTATTTGTACAATTGGTGTTATTAATATCGGGGACGTTTTCATTCAACCCAAAATTAGGAGACACTTCTGTCACTGACCAGCAGGGGGCACAGAGCTCCTTCACCGATGCAGGTTTGCAGACAGCAGCTGTTGTTGCTGAGTAGAGCTCCAGCCTACAGGTATGATTAATGTCTGCATGCCCTGTTCTCAGATGAAGTACAGAGGAAATGAAGTTGTTCAAAAGAAGTGAATCAACAGGAGATCCTTCAAAAAACAAAGGTGCTAAAGAAAATGAGAAGAGGTGCAGATTTGAAGTATATTTCCTCAAAACTAAACCAAAACAAGATTTTGAATTTGGCAGCTCGGTCAGTGGTATTTTAAAATTACTTTTATGATGCATTACAAATAGAATTAAAAAACTAACCGGAAGGAGACTTATGGAAATACTGACAATCCCAGTGTGTCAGAAGCTGCTCCACAAAAAAAAACAGGTCAACCTTTAAAACACAACATCAGCTCCAAGCTTAATGCTCATGACAGTTTATCAAAAAACCTCCCCTGAGTCCAACTTAAATGAACGACCATAAACTGCCCAATCAAGAGTCACAATCACTCATCTGTGTCTGTGCGTTCCTCCATAAACACTGACTTTGTGTGAGAAAGCGGAACTTACACGTGCACACACTCTCACACACACACTTAAGGACAGTCGTTACCGTGCATGTGAAGCATGAAGTAATTGCAGTGGTGGTGGTGGTGGTGGGGTCAGTAATGCAACTCAGGACAAAGAGCTGTTAAACAAAATGATTCTGCTTCACCGACGACCCCCAACAGGACACATTCCAATCGGGTGGCACCGGGCTGACTGGAGAGGGGGGGCCGGGACATGAGGAAATGATTCATGGGGATTTGAACACTACTCTTCTGCCGGTAGCATCATTATAACATGCTTTTCATTGTTGTAGTTGGATTTTTTTGGGGTCATCTTTAAAATGGAGAATTTCTCCTTTTAGCACCACATCAACCTGAGCTGGCTGCAGGAATTAGAGTAATTACATCATCGCGCATACAAATGAGCTAATTTAGTTTTGCCCCACCTCTCTACGGGTCAGTAGGACCGTGACCCAATTTAACCGTCCAATAAGGAACAGAGCAAAAATCTCCTGAGCCAATGGGACCCGTGGCCCTGCCCACCTGCATGCATAATAATAAGGCGCGGAATAATAACACACGGGGGGAAACTTGAACGACCGCAGCTCACTCACTGGGCTCTTCAGAATACTTGGTCTCTGAAAAACCATCACCATGGTCGACGCCTTCTGTGCAACCTGGAAACTGGTGGAGAGCGAGAACTTTGATGATTACATGAAAGCCCTTGGTCAGTAATGTGCTTCTACCTTTTGCTTTGCTCTTTTTCTTTGATCTCAGTGTTGAAATGTGCTTCATATGTCATGTCCCAGGCGTGGGCTTCGCCACCCGACAGGTCGGTACGTGACCAAACCGACCGTCATCATCAGCCTGGAGGGCGATAAGGTGGTGGTTCGCACCCAGAGCACCTTCAAAAACACAGAGATCTCCTTCAAGCTGGGGGAGGAGTTTGATGAAACCACCGCCGACGACAGGAACTGTAAAGTAAGAACAAACACTTTCAATCATCTCAGATCGGCATATTCTGGAGTAATCAAGATTAATTGGCCACACTTTTCAGTACGGTCACCATGTGTTGTGTCTCTCAGTCTACAGTGTCTCTGGAGGGAGACAAGTTGGTCCACGTCCAAAAGTGGGACGGCAAAGAGACCACGTTCGTCAGAGAGATCAAGGACGGCAAGATGGTCATGGTACGTTTCTGTCTAAAGTGAACTATGACATAAATAAACATCTAAAAGTATAGCGTCATGGAACGTGGTCCA
>NW_026622051.1:15000-20000 GCF_003711565.1 Takifugu flavidus | reverse complement strand
TGTGTGTGTGTGTGTGTGGTGTGTGTGTGTGTGTGGTGTGTGTGTGTGTGTGCGTGTGTGTGTGTGTGTGTGTGTGTGTGTGTGTGTGTCCTGTCCAGCTCCTCTGGTTTGTGATTTTTTAAAGGATTCCCAGGAACACTTTAATCAAGGTTCTGCTGTTAAAAACACTCACTGATTTCCAGCTCTGCAGATTCCTCCAGACTCTGAATCATGTTGACTGCTAAGCTAACTCAGCTAGGTTAGCGTTACTAAATCTGTCATCATGCTGTAAATTTGTACCTTCGCACAGATTAAAACATCGATAAAAATATTGATTTACTCTCCAACGTGTAGCCTGTAGCATGTAGTCTGTAGCCTGTAGTCTATAGCCTGTAGGCTGTATCCTGTAGCCTGTAGCCTGTAGCATGTAGTCTGTAGCCTGTAGTCTATAGCCTGTAGGCTGTATCCTGTAGCCTGTAGCATGTAGTCTGTAGCCTGTAGTCTTTAGCCTGTAGCCTGTAGCCTGTAGCATGTAGTCTGTAGCATGTAGTCTGTAGCCTGTAGCCTTTAGCCTGTGGTTTGTAGCCTTTAGTCTGTAGCCTGTATCATGTAGTCTGTTGCCTGTGGTTTGTAGCCTGTAGTCTGTAGCCTGTAGCCTCAGTTGATCCATTAATGACACTCACACACACACACACACTCACACACACACACACACACACACACACTCACACACACTGTGATGGTCGCTGTCATCCAGCTCTTCGTCTTTTCCTCTCCACAGTTACAGAAGAAATCAAAGAACTTCCTCCTCATTTTTGTCTTTCTGAGCAGGTTGAATTTGAGATCTTCTCGTGTTTTGGTTTTTAAAAGCTGCTAAAACCCTTTAGCTTCCTTTCGTCAGGAAGCTAAAGGGTTTTAGCTTCCTTTAGCTTCTGCGGCAGCATCTCTCAGCTCTGTGCCGGCGTCTCCGTGTGCCGACCATCGCTGCCTGATTCAATCTCCCCGTTTCTGCGACTGTTTCAGCCGAAGCAGCGACACCGGAAATATCTGCAGATGATAAATGTGACCTTGCGAACGTCGCTGGATCACTGTGGATGATAGCTGATCCTCTGGCTGAAGGGAAGATCAGCTTCAGTCCCCACCGAGCAGGAACGCTTTGATCCCTTTGAAGGCTGGGCGATACATCGAGATTTTACGTGATCTCGGTGTGGAGCAACACCGGAGCTCGTTCTCTCGAGGCTAGCAGGTCGGGTACACGATGACGGAGCTGGTTAGCAGATGTCAGATGGTCACGTCTCAGGGGTCTCCTGCCCAGAAACAACGCTTGCACGAGTAGCCGCCGATGTGCTAGCTTTTCCCTGTGTCGTTCAGTCACCTGCTTCTTTACTGGTTCGCTACTGCCACCTCCTGGCCGGGCATACGCATGGCGTCCGCCTGCAGCCCTGCAGTCATACGTCTGCACGGGCGACGTCGTGTGAACGCCGTTCCCACTGACTAGCGCTCCTTTAGCGCAGGCACTTTATTTGGCAAAGAACAAACGTTCCACCTCGGTGAAGCAACGTCGAGATGTCTGTGGTGTATCGCCGATCAGCCCGGACGTATGATCAGATGTTCCTCCATGTTTCCCAGCCCAGCGTTGTGTTGAGCCGAGACGTTAAAACGCGGAGTGAAACGTGTTTTCTTCGGGTCTTCACTCATCTGGCTGCTCCACCGTCCAGCTCAGTTCTCCAATCAGCTTAACCAATCAATTTATTTCAGTCATTAAAGCAGAAATTTCATTAGCAGATGAACGGAACGTCTGCTGGCCTAAATTGAGTGACCATTTGCAGGATGGATTTTCTGTTTCCAGGGCAGTTTTGTTTATTCAGACCCATTAAATCTCAATTTGTGTTTCCTGCTGCCATTAAATCCCCCCCCCCGCCCCCCCCCCGTTTTTCCGAACGTTCCTCCTCCCAAAGTTGGTGCAGAGGGAGTGTGTTGTGATGCTTGTGTGTCAGAGAAGGACAGGCTGAGCATGGTGGGGGGGGCAGGACAGCATTTCTGACAGAACGCTTCGTCCTTGCAGACGGCGGCGAGCGCAGGGAAAATGCCGGGTGTTTGTTGTGCACGACACTGTGCACGGACGGCGACGTCGCTGCTGCTGGGGTGTCACTTCCTGCGCAGGCATGGAAACCATTAACTCCCCAAACCGTCGTCCCTCTTTGTCTGGGGACAAAAACCTCCCGCGCTGCTTTCACATTCAAATTCCCAAAGCTTTCTGTCCATCACGCCGACAACAAAGTGAGCGGAGCTGCGATATTCCCGGTCTTCCGAGTGTGAAAGAGCCTCTGCAGCGATGCCGCTCTGCTCTTCAGGTGCACGAACGCTCGTGGTTCCCAAGAGCTTCAGAGAGTCTCTGAGGGACCTGAGAGGACGCTTGGAGACGCTTCCTGGCTGGTTCTGGTCCAGAGCTGCGTGTAAATCCCGAGGCTGCTGGTTTTCCACAGCCCCGTTCCAGTGTTACCAGTAAAGTCTCGAGTGGTGACTTCAGACCTGTGAGATGGTGCAGCTCCATCACTGTGACAGCAGCACCAACAGGCTGGTTAATGGGGCCACAGGTGACCCACCGGGTCTCCTTCACAGCCACAAACCACCTGACACCACCGGCCAACCTCAGCAGCCCCGCCCTCCCTCCACATGAGGTGGGCGGGGCCTTCAGTCGCACGTTGTGTGTGTGTGTGTGTGTGTGTGTTTGTGTGAGCAGGATAACATGAGGTTTCATCTGTCAGATCAATAACACACTATATTTATCACTGCAGCTCACACACACCCACACACACCCACACACACACACACACCCACACACACACACACAGCGCACATGTTGGTGATGTATTGCGGTGGGGCTGTTCCATCGCTCACACACACTCGGAGCTGCTTTTTAATCTTCTGAGTGTGTGTTTGTGTCCCTTCTGCCATCAAGGTTAAGACTCAGCAGCTTTTGTGTGACGCAGCAGCGGAAACACAGGACAGGTTCCACGTGCGTTCACCTGTGGTCACAGGCGTTCACCTGTGGTCACAGGCGTTCACCTGTGGTCACGTGCGTTCACCTGTGGTCACGTGCGTTCACCTGTGGTCAGGGGCGTTCACCTGTGGTCAGGTGCGTTCACCTGTGGTCAGGGGCGTTCACCTGTGGTCACGTGCGTTCACCTGTGGTCAGGTGCGTTCACCTGTGGTCACGTGCGTTCACCTGTGGTCACGGGCGTTCACCTGTGGTCACGGGCGTTCACCTGTGGTCAGGTGCGTTCACCTGTGGTCAGGGGCGTTCACCTGTGGTCAGGGGCGTTCACCTGTGGTCACGGGCGTTCACCTATGGTCACGTGCGTTCACCTGTGGTCACGTGCGTTCACCTGTGGTCACGTGCGTTCACCTGTGGTCAGGTGCATTATCGCCACCTGCCGGCACTTCTAAAACACACAATTCATCTCCACACAAAGACCTGTTAACATCCGTGACCAGAGTGTTGAACATGTCTCCATGGCAACCGGCCTGCAAGAAGTACACTGTCCCACTGTTCGCAGACATGAAGCTACATGACGGGCAGAACAACCAACATTCCCTGCGGGAAGCACAGCAGTTCCCAAGTGATGAGCTGGAATGTTGGATCTGGAGTCAGAGCGGTGGTTCACCTGTGGCTCCACCACGTTAAAGGACGTCTTTGTTGCTGTGAGGACCTGATAAATGTCAGCGAACACACACCAAAATATCACACAACTGTACATTCAACTGACTGAAAGTTCCGGGGGTCCAATACGGACGGGATGTGGAGCACTTGTTGTCATGGCGACAGCGGTGGCGGATGGTCATTTGCTGATGTCAGAGAAAAGTGGTTCATCATGGAAAGGTGTGTTCGGAAGGAAGAGGAGAACTTTAGACAGTTCCTGTTGCCACCTGCTTCTGTTCTCACACACACACTCACTCACACACACACACACACACACACACACACACACGCACACACACACACACACACACATCTATAACATGTGTTTTGACGTCCCCTCTAAGCAGCAACAAAGCCTCTTAATTTCCTCCATTTGCTTTCAGTGTTGTTACAGCTTCTACACCTGTGTGTGTGTGTGTGGCACTGTGTGTGTGTGTGTGTGTGTGTGTGTTGTGTGTGTGTGTGTGTGTGGTGTGTGTGTGTGTGTGTGTGTGCGTGCATGTACATACCTCAACATGAAGGTGAATACCAGAAGAAAACCTGTGTATCTCTCAGCTGACCCCCGGTTCTGCTGGTTCTCCCCCAGTTCTGTTGGTTCTCCCCCAGTTCTGTTGGTTCTCCCCCCGGTTCTGTTGGTTCTCCCCCCGGTTCTGTTGGTTCTCCCCCAGTTCTGTTGGTTCTCCCCCCGGTTCTGTTGGTTCTCCCCCTGGTTCTGTTGGTTCTCCCCCTGGTTCTGTTGGTTCTCCCCCCGGTTCTGTTGGTTCTCCCCCAGTTCTGTTGGTTCTCCCCCAGTTCTGTTGGTTCTGTTGGGACCACTTGCCCCCCAGGAAGGATGAGAAAGAACTCAGACCTCTGGTTCTGCTGGTGATGGATTATCTCTTCACTTCCTCTGAGGTCTCAGACTTATTTAGCTCAGCAGGCTGGGCCCACAGAACCGGATCAGAACCTTCTGGACTGGCATGTTGATGCTCCTGATGATTTTAGCTTAATGGCACAATTTTCCTTAATAATGATTAAATGGATCTAAACGAGCATCAGGTCCGATTGTCAGAGCTCAGCAACGTTCGGACTCTCAGAACCATCAGTACCAGGAGGCTAATCCGTCAGTGTTGGGTCCATTTAAGATGCGATGTTACCGAGCAGCATAACCTGCTGCACTGGGCTGGAAAATGACTGGTTCTGACTGATTAATGTTTTAATTAATGTTGAATTTCACCTGAATAATAAATGATCTCAATTATCCTCCCGGTAGAACCAAACCCTCGTTAGCACCTTCATCACATGTTTATTTACCATCCAATAATAAAATTAGAGCTTG
>NW_026622051.1:0-10000 GCF_003711565.1 Takifugu flavidus | reverse complement strand
AGTTAGAAGAATTCTGTTCCGAATGTTATGGTGCACAGAGGGAACCGTGGAGCCCAGGCAGGACAGTGATGGGAGAGCTGTTTGCTGGGAGAAGGTCAGGTGGGTTGAGGGTCAGTTGAGGGAGCAGGGTTGTGTTTCCCGATGTTGCTCAGACGGGATGCAGCTCAGGCCTCCTGCTGTCTGTTTCTCCGGAGTATTTAATCAGGAGTCTATCAGGGCAGAACCCTCCTGTCTTTGTGTTTATCTCATGATTTGAAAATAAGTTATCTGATGTGTTGTCTGCAGGGGGGACGTGGGCCTGTTTATTCATGAGGGTCCCTGTCAGCCAGAATCAACATAAATCAGCAGGATAATGAGCAAAAAGAGCAAAGCGCGAGCTTTGGTGAAGGACATTAATGAGAGGTTCTCCTCTGCTTGGGAACAACAGTGTTCTAACTGGGCCTGTGTTCCAGCCACAGATCAATAGCACTTGAGCTGAATGTCATTATGGTTATTAGGCTGCTCGTCTGTATGCTGATGAGGACCAGGACATGATGCAGAGTGTTGTGGGAGCGAGCACCAGTGCTTCCTCTGCTGCTCCAGCGTCTTCCGTGCACGTGGTGCACGATGACGGAGGAGAGGTCACGTGTGTGAGCGTCCTCCTGCTCAGCACATCCATGACAACCTTCCAGATCCTTAAATCCTTCCCTCTGATGCCACTGGGGCCTGGTTCCTCTGTTGTAGAGGAGACGTTCGTCCCGTTGTGTCGAGCGCTCCCCGGCTTGCTCCATTTTAACGTGCACATCTTGAACATGAAAGCAGACCAAACGAGTCCTGGGACGAGTGAGGAAGGAAAATGGGCTCGACTGTCAGAGCACATCTGACGTGAAAGTTCTGGAAACAAGGCCGTGGAGCGGCGGTATTAAAATTACATGACTGCGCCTCCTTGGATCACTCCTCTGCTGAAAGTAGTCCCTGCCTCATCTGCTGTAGACTGATTGTTGCTTTTAAATCACTAATTCTGTCCTGGAAAATTCACTCATGTCACGTTTGTAAGCATGAAACTATGATTCATCAGCATGAACCCAGAAGCTCTGTGACCTCACTGTTCTAAACTGCTGCCGATCGTCAGTAAACAGCGTGTTTGGTTTTTACCTGCCCTGTTGTGCCAGGGTGCTGCCCCCTACAGGCGAGGACAGGGACTGCATCACGTAAAAAGTCTTTTCTCCTTTCATCTCGTTCTTTTTCGGCTCTGGTGTAAAGACGAGGGGCAGCAGTGGCATAATCATCAAAGCTGACATCAAAGTGCAGCATTTTTCCCAAGATGGAAATAACTTTATGTAAATAAAGTCACAATCACTTCAGAGCAGCCTGACGGAGGAGAACATCAAAGCAACATTTGTTGCTCTGCACATGCAAATGAAGGAGCAGCGTTTGGACTCAGGGAGGATTGTGGGAGATGATGGGATGGATAGGAAGAGGGAGAGAAAGAAAGACCCGGAGTGCTCGTGTGGCCCGGGTCTGGCTGTGACAAACAGAAATAAAAGCCAGTTGACGTTTGTATCGGCCTGTTTCTCGTCACACACAGATGAAGCCTGGACAAGCGTCCAGCGGGGGACATGTCTCCTAGCATAGCATAGCACGGGCGTGGCTCAGTCAAGGGATCAATACTTGATTGTTCTTCCTCCTCCTTCCCTTGATCCTCGCTGCTGAATCATAAATCCTGGAGGAGTCCTGGGGGACTTGTAAAGGGCGCAGGGCTGCTAACCCGCTGTCCTGGCTGACCCCCTCATTACCCCCCTAAGACCCAAAGCCTCCTCCCTGGGGGGTACTGTTTGTTACGGCCTCACTCAAGTGTCGGTGGTGCGTTCAGGGACACCAGGAAAAGGGCAACAAGTTCAGCTCACTTTCATCTGCAAACTTCTGCTTCCTTGTTTCTCTGCTCAACATCTCAGATGTAAAGTTTGAATCTCAGCTTCACACAACAACCGTTTCACACGCGTCCTCTTCGTCTCTCCTCTGTAGCGGCTCGGAACCAGTATGAGCGGATGGGCGGCGACGTCACCATGCAGTGTGGCTCCCTGGACGACGACGCGTCGGTGTCGTGGAAGGTGAACGGGACGGACGTGAAGGCCCAGCACCGCCTGGAGGGGCCCCGGCTCATCCTGACCGAAGTGTACCTGAGCCACAACGGGCTGTACAGCTGCTTCCAGAACCCCCACGGAGAGAGACGCGACACCATCTACCTGCACATCGGCAGTGAGTGACGCCGCGTTCGCCTCCGCGAGTGTCAATGTGAATGCTGACTCGGCACAAATCAGCAGAAAAGCTGAAGCTCATGTGACTCTTCCTGTGGTCATGTGACTCTTCCTGCGGTCATGTGACACTTCCTGCGGTCATGTGACACTTCCTGCGGTCATGTGACACTTCCTGTGGTCATGTGACTTCCTGTGGTCATGTGACTGAGCCGAAACAGGCTAATTGATGTGGCCACTTATAATACTGGAGCGAGTGTGTCGTTGAACTGTTAAATGCAAATCTAAAAATGAAATTGTGGCCCTTACAGCAGAGACCTGCTGCCAGGCTGTAATGAGCGGCGCTGACATTTGCCCCCGCCCCCCTTCGTTACGACGGCGCATTATAATAATAACACAAAAGCTGAATGGGTGTCAGTTTAACGGAGTGTCGGGGGCTTTGTGAGCTGGCAGCGGCCTCCTCTGAGATCCGTTATGGGCTGGTGACAGTTTTATACACTGCGCCTGTGCTCGGTAATAATGGCGTCCAGGCAGGGCGACGCTGTAAATTACAAACGCTCCTGAAGCATCTCGGAGAAGAAAATAAGATTTGTTTTGTTTTGCTAAAATACAACTAAAATCTGTAATCATGGGGATTAATGTTCAGCCTTTCAGTTTCTCTCTTCCCAGATGCAATTAAATCTTTTTTTTGCCGTTTAATTGCTCATCTTCGTGACGATGGTCTGTTTTTAAGTGACGGTTTGGAGGAAAAGTTTCCGCAGCAACAGTGAATCTGTTTGATTTATGGTTGTGGCAGAAATATAAGGGGCAGATGTGCTCCAGCGTTATCTCTCCTGGCCAGCACCGATCAGCCGCTCTTCATTCAGCGCCTTGCTGCTACGAGGAAACAGAGCGTGTTGTTTTGGGGGTGGGGGGGGGTCTTCACAGCAGCTCGCTAACTCGCTAACTCATCCGTCACTGCGCGGCTGCAGGTCGCGTCAAAAGAGGCGTCACTGAACACCTCCCACTCGTCCCTCACCCTGAAAGATATCAGCAGTTTAGAGAAGAGTCGCTTTAGTTGCTAACGCAACAACGGCAACGGTTCCTTCAGCACCTCCTCACAGCTGATGTGGCGTTAGAGCAGTGGCTCCGGGCCACCAGGGGGCGCTCACAGTTATATGTTTCAGCACGTTTATCCTTAGTTGAAATGGTCTTCTGGGACAGAGAGATAAATGGACTGGTGGTGCTGGAACACTGGATGTTACTGGACTGGTTTTCCAGAGTCCTCGTGGACCAGCGCTCCACAATGATGTTTTTACAGCCGACTTCCTGTTCGGTCCCGTCACAGTTCAGAGTGTAAAATTGTTGCTGTTGCCTCAAAGGGCGACGATGTTGCTGGTGTTGCCGGGGTGGCACGGACTGGTTGGACGGCGGCGTGTTTGTGTGCGGTCTTCACGCTGTGGTAGTGACACTTCCCCGCTGGAGGGTGGAAACAGGAAGTGGGAGGTGCCCTGTCATGGCCTGGTTGATGGCGTTCCCGCTCCTCTTCACCAGGACTTACGGCGCTGGGATGTTCACGTCCCCTCGGTCACGTCTGGATGCACAAACCTGCATTTATCCTGAAAAACACCCAACCAGTAAAGACAGACTTTGATGCTGGTTTTTCTGTGTGGAACAGGATGTTGTTGTTCCCCTCGCGGACTTCTTTCGACTCACCAGGAAGCAACAAAGAAAATCAGACATTTACAAATGTACGGAGCACAGGGCCATGAAACAAGAGCTCTGGTGAAGATACGACATCATTTCGCTTCACTGCGACAACACGGAATTTATTGCTCTTCTGACCTTTTCGGGCTGCCTCCGTTCTTCTTGTGGATGCCTCTGGAGGCCATCAGAGGAGCAATTTATAGCGTCACAACACCGGCTGCTGTCCATTTGTTTCGCCTCGTAGCTAGCACATCATCGGCTGCTGCGGGTCTCGTTTCCAGCGGGTCGTCGTGGCAACTGGTCGTTAGTCAGCGGCAAAGTCCCACATCGGTCTGAGCTCTTAATGAGTGAAGCAACGTAAAGGCACGAGAAGGGGCGCCGAGTCAGCGGAGGAGACGCCAGCTCCAGAGGCCCGGTGCTGCTCTCGCCGGTGTGGGTGGTGGGCGGGTGTTTAGAGGGCGTTTGGGCTGTAAACGATGACAGAAGCAGGAGCGCTGAGGTTTGGAGTAAACAGAGCTGCTCTGACGCTCCGCAGGAAACTCTGTCAGCTCCAGTTACGGCTGTGATGGTGACACAGTCCTGGATCCTCCCACCAGAACCAGCACGCTCAGCTTCCCCACCGGCCTGTTCCCACCGGGTTCCTTCGAGATCCCAGTTTTTCAAACTGGGATTGTTATTGGAATCCTGTTGTGTTCGACATCAGAGCCAGAAATGCAGAACTGGAACATAAATCAGCTCATTGAGTGAATTTAGAGAAACGGCTCAGAGACATGGAGGCAACAGCAGCAGCACATCTGGGATCTGGGAGGACGTTCACCTGGACAGGGACACCTGAGCACTGGGGGGGGGGGGGGGGGAGGAGAGGAGGGGGAGGGGGGAGGAGGAGGAGGAGGAGGAGGAGGAGGGTGGGGGGAGGAGGAGGGAAGGGGGAGGAGGAGGGAAGGGGGGGGAGGAGGAGAGGGAGGAGGAGAGGAAGGAGGTGAGGGGGAGGAGGAGGGGAGGGGGGGGAGAGGAAGGAGGGGAGGAGGCGAGAGGAAGGAGGGGGGGGAGGAGGAGGGAGGGGGAGGAAGGAGAGGGGGAGGAAGGAGAATGGGAGGAGGAGGGGGAGGAAGGAAAGGAGGAGAGGAGCAGGAGGGGAGGAGGAGGAGGAGGAGAGGAGGGGAGGAGAGGGAAGAAGGAGAGGAGGAGGAGGGGAGGGGGGAGGAAGGAGGAGAAAGGAGAGAGGGAGGAGTGATTTCTCCTTTACACTGATGTACATCTCTAACCCTCAGGCAACTTATTCCCTCTGTCTGACACACACACACGCGCACACACACACAGACACGCACACACACACACACAAACGCACGCACACACACACACACACGCACGCACACCACACGCAAACACACACACGCACACGCAGACACACGCACACACACACGCGCACAACACACACACACAGACACGCACACACGCACGCACACACACGACACACACAGACACGCACACAACACACACACACCAACACACACACCACACAGATCTATTTCCTTTTCTTGAGCCTTTTGCTTTCATGTGCTTCCACACACACTCGGGGGAGCCGTGCTACATGGCTGGATAATGGAATTGTCTTGTCTCCTCACAGACAGGAGGAGGGAATACGTCCACTTCCATGTCCTCGGGGACTTCCCGTTTAGGCCAGGAAGTGTTTGGCCTCGTGTGTGAGGCCGTGGCCGCGGCTGCACAGCTTCCATTTTAATTTGCCTCCCTGCTCGTCTGAGCACTCGCTCAATTATACAAAGAGAAAGAAAATACCTGCAGGGAGGATTTACTGCGACTCGGAATTTATCTGCGTCCGTGTGCGTCTGCTGCCCGAGAATCTGCAGCTTTATGGAACAGCTTCAGCAGCAGCAGCACACAGGAAGTAAATGAACTCCACACATAGTTGTGGCAGAATCTGTCAGAAAGAAGGTTTTTTGAAAGGGTCTGTGATCAGCTGGATCCTGGAACTTCAGGAAACGGGTCCTGGAGCCAGGCCTGGAGCCTGGATCCTGAAGCCAGGCCTGGAGCCTGGATCCTGAAGCCAGGCCTGGAGCCTGGAGGCTGGAGGCTGGAGGCTGGAGCCTGGAGGATGGAGCCTGAGAGCCTGGAGCCTGGATCTGGATCCTGGATCCTGGAGCCAGGCCTGGAGCCTGGAGGCTGAAGCCTGGAGCCTGGAGCAGGCCTGGAGCCTGGAGCCAGGCCTGGACCTGGAGCCTGGAGCCTGGAGAGGGAGCCAGGCCTGGAGGCTGGAGCCTGGAGCCAGGCCTGGAGCCTGGATCCTGAAGCCAGGCCTGGAGCTGGATCTGAAGCCAGTCCTGGAGCCTGGAGGCTGGAGCCTGGAGCCTGGAGGATGGAGCCTGGAGCCTGGATCCTGGATCCTGGATCCTGGAGCCAGGCCTGGAGCCTGGAGGCTGAAGCCTGGAGCCTGGATGGAGCCAGGCTGGAGCCTGGAGCCAGGTCTGGAGCCTGGAGCCAGGCCTGGAGCCTGAAGCCAGGAGCCAGGTCTGGAGCCTGGAGCTTGGAGCCTGGAGCCAGGCTGGAGCCTGGAGGGAGGCCTGGAGCCTGGAGCCGGGCCTGAGCCAGGCCGGAGCCTGGAGCCAGGCCTGGAGCCTGGAGCTGGAGCCAGGCCTTGTTTGTTCGGGAGACGTATATTTTTATATTCCTCAGCTCTGATGTTCTGGTTGTAAAGTTGGAGATTTTTGGATGGAAACTCTGCTGGTGTCTCGGCTCCTTTTCCCCTCTGACGTATGAATCTGTTGCTTTAGTTTGGAAAAGCAAAAAAAAATCAAACTTTTTCTGTCGGAGCTGATGAGAACTTGAATGAGCAGCTTTTTATTTCCCTCCATGTGAATATTCATCACCATCATTGCCTTGCCCCCCCTCCTGCCCCCCCTCTCTCCTGCCCCCCCTCTCTTGCCCCCCCTCTCTCCTGTCCTCTCTCCTGCCCCCCCTCTCCTGTCCTCTCTCTTGCCCCCCCTCTCTTGCCCCCCCTCTCCTGTCCTCTCTCCTGCCCCCCCCCCTCTCCTGCCCCCCCTCTCTCCTGCCCCCCCCCTCTCTTGCCCCCCCTCTCTCCTGTCCTCTCTCCTGCCCCCCCTCTCTCTCCTGCCCCCCCCCCTCTTTGTTCCGTCCATATCACCAATTTCTTGCTTCTCCAATTTTTACTTTTTTATTTTGCTCTATTTGCAGGACAACAGCAGCTCCGTCACTTTATTGTAGCAGACAAGCAGAACAAATCATGAAAATAGAGGCGCTTTGGGAGTCAGTGGGAGCCCGGAGAGACTGGAGTGTGTGAGTGTGAGGGTGTGTGTGTGAGTGTGAGTGTGTGTGTGTGTGTGAGCAGAGAGAAAAGTCATTGTGCGCTTCGGCCTCTCGGTGTCGGCTGGAGATGAGGATTAATCCGGCCGGACACATTGTTTCCTCCGTCTCTTCTCGCTCCGTGATGCTGCTTCAAGTGACAGCAGAAGAATGTCCTCAGAGTCACATGACCTGCTCTGACCTCAGCGGTGACCTTCACGTCAGGGCTGCATTCAGCAACTGGGCAGCTCTCAGAGAGAGAGACAGGCAGGCAGACAGACAGGCAGTCAAGCAGACAGACAGGCAGACAGACAGGCAGGCAGACAGGCAGGCAGACAGACAGGCAGGCAGACAGACAGGCAGAGAGACAGGCAGGCAGACAGACAGGCAGGCAGACAGACAGACAGGCAGACAGGCAGGCAGGACAGACAGGCAGACAGACAGGCAGACAGACAGGCAGGCAGACAGACAGGCAGACAGGCAGACAGACAGGCAGGCAGACAGACAGACAGGCAGGCAGACAGGCAGACAGACAGGCAGACAGACAGGCAGGCAGACAGACAGGCAGACAGACAGGCAGACAGACAGGCAGGCAGACAGGCGGGCAGACAGACAGGCAGGCAGACAGACTTATTTTAACTCATTTCTTCTTCTCCAGGAGACAATCAAAAGTCTGGTCTTCTTCGTTGGTGTTGCAGCTCTGTCCATCTCCTCCTCTGATCCTCTGATTCTTCTCTCAGGTCCTGTCAGATCACTCAGGTTATCAGCTGCTCCATCATCTGTGCTGTGGCGGCGCCGCCACGCTGCTGCGCTCTCGCCGTCCTCACTGCACGTGTGGAGGCCTCTGCTGCTGCCGTGTGGCAGCGCTGAGGAACGTGGGCTGATGCCAAGCTGATGGCGAGCTGATGGCGAGCTGATGGTGGGCTGATGGTGAGCTGATGGTGGGCTGATGGCGAGCTGATGGTGGGCTGATGGTGGGCTGATGGCGAGCTGATGGTGGGCTGATGGCGAGCTGATGGGGGCTGATGGTGGGCTGATGGCGAGCTGATGGTGGGCTGTGCCAAGCTGATGGCGAGCTGATGGCGAGCTGATGGTGGGCTGATGGTGAGCTGATGGTGGGCTGATGGCGAGCTGATGGTGGGTGATGGGGGGCTGATGGCGAGCTGATGGTGGGCTGATGGTGGGCTGATGGTGAGCTGATGGTGGGCTGATGCCAAGCTGTTGGAGGGCTGATGGTGAGCTGATGGCGAGCTGATGGGGGGCTGATGGTGGGCTGATGGGGAGCTGATGGTGGGCTGATGGTGGGCTGATGGTGGGCTGATGCCAAGCTGATGGTGGGCTGATGGCGAGCTGATGGCGAGCTGATGGTGGGCTGGCTGATGGTGAGCTGATGGCGAGCTGCGAGCTGATGGCGAGCTGATGGCGGGCTGATGGGGGGTGATGGTGGGCTGATGGTGATCTGATGGCGAGCTGATGGCGAGCTGATGGCAAGCTGATGGCGGGCTGATGGTGGGCTGATGGTGAGCTGATGGTGGGCTGATGGTGGGCTGATGGCGAGCTGATGGCGAGCTGATGGCGAGCTGATGGCGAGCTGATGGTGGGCTGATGCCAAGCTGATGGGTGGGCTGATGCCAAGCTGATGGTGGGCTGATGCCAAGCTGATGGTGGGCTGATGGCGAGCTGATGGTGAGCTGATGCCAAGCTGATGGTGGGCTGATGGCGAGCTGAGTGGGCTGATGGCGAGCTGATGGTGAGCTGATGCCAAGCTGTTGGAGGGCTGATGTGTGAGCTGATGCCAAGCTGATGGCGAGCTGATGGCGAGCTGATGGCGAGCTGATGGTGGGCTGATGGTGAGCTGATGGCGAGCTGATGGCGAGCTGATGGCAAGCTGATGGCGGGCTGATGGTGGGCTGATGGTGGGCGATGGCAAGCTGATGGCGAGCTGATGGCGGGCTGATGGTGGGCTGTGGTGGGCTGATGGTGAGCTGATGGTGAGCTGGATGGCGAGCTGATGGCGAGCTGATGGCGGGCTGATGGCGGGCTGATGGTGGGGCTGATGGTGAGCTGATGTGGGCTGATGGCGGGCTGATGGTGGGCTGATGGTGGAGCTGATGGTGGGCTGATGGTGAGCTGATGGCGAGCTGATGGTGAGCTGATGGTGGGCTGATGGTGGGCTGATGGTGAGCTGATGGTGAGCTGATGGCGAGCTGATGGCGAGTGATGGCGGGCTGATGGCGGGCTGAGGGTGGAGCTGATGGTGGGGGGCTGATGGCGGGCTGATGTGGGCTGATGGTGAGCTGATGGTGGGGCTGATGGTGAGCTGATGGCGAGCTGATGGTGACTGATGGGTGGGCTGATGGTGGGCTATGGTGAGCTGATGGTGAGCTTGGTGGGTGATGGCGAGCTGATGGTGGGTGATGGCGAGTGATGGTGGGCTGATGGTGGGCGATGATGGTGGGCTGATGGTGGGCTGATGTGAGCTGATGGGGAGCTGATGGTGGGCTGATGGTGGGCTGATGGAGAAGGATCAGCCTGACAGAGAAATGATGTGGATGTGAGAAAGGATTCATCCTCTGTGAGGTGAGATGACGATGAAAGAGCAACTGTGGGAGGGAAGCAGAGTGTCAGTCAGTGAGACTGGAAGAGGAGGAGGTGGAGGAGGTGGGGGAGATGGAGAAGGTGGAGGAGGTGGGGGTGGGGATGGGGGAGGTGGAGAAGGTGAGAGGAGGTGGAGGAGGTGGGGGAGTGGAGGAGGTGGAGGA